>NC_079173.1:42235751-42340751 GCF_947568905.1 Ostrea edulis
ACATCGCAGCACTGTTTTCAGCCTTCTATGGAATAGAAAGTCAACGTGCACAATAAGATACTTCGGTTTGATACACATGTTGTTTTCTCGTCAATATTAGCATTTAGGCCTACTTGTACACAAATCACTTTTGTAAAACATCTTTCTCTGTATGTATGGTCAAATAATACTATTAATAGCAGTCTATGCGAAAGTTTTTTAGACCACACAGGACATTCGGTCCTGTGTAATCAATGAACACACCGGACCGAACCAAATTTTGTCAGACCGAAAAACCTAATGTAAAAAAGTGAAACACGTGAAAATGCAAAACCAAGGGAATCTTATTTATTATACTAGTAATACTATACCAGGGATCCCTCCCGTATAATACTTTAGACAGTCCATGCGGTTTTAATCACATTCATTTACGTATTTGGATTTGTGTGCTATTTTTTTTTACTTATAACAAACATTTAAATGACTCCGCATCAAAATAGTAAAGCTCAAAACCGGACACTGAGACATCGGACATTCCGGTCTGGTGTAAAAAATGATGCGTCGGACCTGAGGCACTGCACATCGGTCAGGTCCGACGGTCCGATGTCTTTCGCATAGACTGTAATAGCTTCGCGGATTATAAAGCGTAAACTGACCCAAACCAGGTTATACTCGTATAACTTGCCCCAGAATTAAAGTCATTCCTTAATTAAAAAAGTAATCCATGTGACTATGAATGTTAGAGACATGTTATTTAAAACATTACTAGATGTGATCTTTCTTGAGAATTTTTAGCGATTATTTATTCTGTATAGTCACTAGAGATTTTAAAGTATAATCCGCAGGCCGGGATTTTTTTAGTCTTGTTTCCTATATATTGATTATCATTGAAATTAAAATCTGCTCATCACACTACTGTCCTCAAGTAAAGGAAACAATGACAATGTAACAGCATTGATCTATAACCTTTATTCCACTCTAAGTTGTAGGTTCCCGTGGGGATACGGGTTAGAATAGGTCCTCAGTACCCCTTACTTGTCGTAGAAGGCGTCTAAATGGGGCGGTCCTTCGGATGAGACCGCAAAAACCGAGGTCCCGTGTCACAGCAGGTGTGGCACGATAAAGATCCATCCCTGCTCAAAGGCCATAAGCGCCGAGCGTAGGCCGGGCTTTTGCAGCCCTTCACCGGCAGTGGTGACATCTCCATATGAGTGAAATATTCTCGAGAGGGACATTAAACAATATTTAATCAATCAGTCAAGTTGTAGGTCATGTCAAGGTCAAAGGTTAGGATGTGTGGAACTTGAGCACTTTGGGGACGTTCTAGTGACAAAGGTTAGGATGTGTGGAACTTGAGCACTTTGGGGACGTTCTAGTGACAAAGGTTAGGATGTGTGGAACTTGAGCACTTTGGGGACGTTCTAGTGACAAAGGTTAGGATGTGTGGAACTTGTTCTAGTGACCTACAAATGCTTCGTGTTCTGTGATTTTCAAAGTTTCATTCTACATGTAAAAAAGCCGTAACGAATAAAAAAAAAAATAGCATAGCCATATGTGTGTATTAAAATATACTGCAGTCTTTGTTTTCATCAGTATATAATTAATATATTTGTTTCTACAGATATTTAATACATTTATATAGTGCAGTCCATGTTTTCATCTGACAGTATAATATATTTATTCCAACAGATATTTGATACATTTATATAGTACAGTTCTTGTTTTCATCAGTATAATATGTTTATTTCTACAGATATTTAATACATTTATATAGTGCAGTCCATGTTTTCATCAGTATAATATGTTTATTCCTACAGATATTTGATACATTTATATAGTGCAGTCCATGTTTTCATCTGTATAATATTATTTGTTTCTACAGATATTTGATACATTTATATAGTACAGTCCTTGTTTTCATCTGTATGATACATTTATTCCTACAAATATTTAATATATTTATATAGTGCAGTCCGTGTTTTCATCAGTATAAAATATTTGTTTCTACAGAAAAGCCATGTCCCTTACAGAGACAGCAAGCTAACGCGAATTCTCCAGGAGAGTTTGGGTGGAAACGCCCGGACAACGGTTGTCATTTGCTGCTCTCCTGCCTCGTTCAATGAATCGGAGACCAAGTCGACACTGCTGTTTGGTCAGCGGTAAGTATCGCTTTGTGTGTCTACTATCCATGACGAATGGAACCAAACATTCATTATACAGAGCTCCAGATAATTTTTTACCACAAGGAGTATTTACACCCTGATTTTCAAATCAATGAGTATTTTACCTTTTCAGAAAAGGTCAAAAGAGTATTTTGTAATTTACTGATTATCTTTGCTGTTTTGCCACTAATACATAATCATGTGACTGGGTGTTTGCTATATTAATTTTCAATACCTCAATGATAAATTTAAAAATCCCAATGACAATGAATAGTTTTGATAAAAAGAACTACAAAGGATTTCCCACCATAGATATACAAGTATCAAATAAATGTGTGACTCCCATTCTCACAAATGCTTTTAAATACTTATTAAAACAATGCTGCTGGAGCGGCCTATCAGTAAAATCTTTAAGTCAAAGTTTGATAGAGGAAGTATTGTTTATCAGGTAATATTTTCTGTGCCATGTTTTTAGCAGCAATCATTCGTCCACAATTGATAATACAAGATTTTATTTTCTGTGCTTTCAACTGCACACTACCTCTTTAAGAAAAAAGTATAACAAGTAGGACTATATAGTTGTTTTGAGTTAACTCTTCCAAACTTTCAAAATTGTGATTGTCATGGAAACGTATTTCATAGCGCTATTTCATGTATGATCAAACCCTGGGGTAACCTCAATTCATATGGATAGATAATTCGTATTTATATTATACTACATGTATCACAAGTACTCACTACTTTGGGGGTGTAAAGCGTATTTAAATTTGCTAATGCATAATTTTACGCATGATTTTCAACTTAAAAGCTTTTTTTTGTCAAATTAAATGAGTATTTACGCTGATATGCACCTTATCTGGAGCTCTGTTTATAGTCATGCCGGATGGAGTCTCACATTTACTGTAAAACCTTGATATGAGTCTCATATTTACAATAAACTCACAATAGAGTCTTACATTTACATTAAATCTCAGTAGAATCTCGCATTTACAGTAAAGCCTTGATATGAGTCTCATATTTACAGTGAAGTCTCAATAGAATCTCATATCTACAGTAAATCTCAACATGCTCGATAGTCTCACATTTACAGTAGCATCTCGATAGTCTCACATTTACAGTAACATCTCGATAGTCTCACATTTACAGTAAACATCTCGATAGTCTCACATTTACAGTAACATCTCGATAGTCTCACATTTACAGTAACATCTCGATAGTCTCACATTTACAGTAACATCTCGATAGTCTCACATTTACAGTAGCATCTCGATAGTCTCACATTTACAGTAACATCTCGATAGTCTCACATTTACAGTAGCATCTCGATAGTCTCACATTTACAGTAACATCTCGATAGTCTCACATTTACAGTAGCATCTCGATAGTCTCACATTTACAGTAACATCTCGATAGTCTCACATTTACAGTAACATCTCGATAGTCTCACATTTACAGTAAAGTCTCGATAGTCTCACATTTACAGTAAAGTTTCAGTAGACTTACTTTTTCAGTGAAGTCTCAATAGAGTCTCGCATTTACAGTAAAAACTACACAGAAACTCACATTTACAGTAAAGTCTCAATAAAATCTCGCAATTACAGTGAAATCTTAACAGAGTCTCACATTTACAGTAAAAAATTTATAGAAACTCGTATTTATATTAAAATTGCTACAGTAAAGATTTCATAGAGTGTCAATTTATGTATAGCAGAGTCTCATGGATCTCGGATGAGTAAGTCACTTTTTGAATTGGTAATATACTGCCTTGGTTTGATAGTGCTAAGACGATTAAGAACATTGTCTCTGTGAATGAGGAGCTCACTGCTGAGGAATGGAAGAAGAGATACGAGAAAGAAAAAGAGAAGGCCGCCCGATACAAAGGACTACTAGAAAAGTGCCAAGCTGAACTCCAAATGTGGAGAGCCGGTAAGTTTCCATGTTTCAACAACAAAACACAGGGTTGTACAGCCTAGTCTTGATCTGTATTGTGACCCAGGTGAGTGGTGTTATATGAAGATGCAAGAAACAAATTTTCAAAGCATTTGGTTTGCACATATACTTCCTATAATGAATCTAATGTATATAATTAGTTGTGTCTTTCATATGAATGATCGTGATATTATTATGGTGGGCAACAATTGATGATGAAAGAAACTTGATTTCTTTTCCCAGGATTATAAGTGTTTTTATTTTTCATAGATCAGAGTAATCATTGATTTGATAGTTAAACTATGTGACACCAAATATAAACTTACAGTTTCTACCTGAGAGTTTTATTCCCTGCCCAAAATTCATGTTTGTTGCAAAAGCAGAAAGTGTTAACGTCACATCACATATACTTAGGGCTATTCCAGAAATGATCAAATGGGGGGGTTGGGCGGCAAACGATATTTTTTTGTATGGGTGGTCGTATTTTTTCATATTTTAATTGGTCCGTGGTTGGACTGTTAAAAAAATATTTATTATGGGTAGTGGGTAGTTTCTATTGTTTTTTAATTTTGTGCCACATGGGTGTTGAGTTTTCAGAATATTTTTATTGTCACTCTTGTCGTGTTGGTTACAAAACGTCGGAGGGAAAATTGAGAACGTGCTTTCGAAATCGGAAGTAACATAGAACTATTTGAGTTGTCGCTCTTTGCAGCGCATAACTTTCCATTACAGCACTCTTCAAATTAGAGGCGCGTTTAGTAGGGTCCCTTTGGACGTGATGGCGGCGAACTCTGTTCTGTAGATTATTACAGTTTACAGTGCATCGATTTTGGGAATATTTTGAAACCAATAGGTATTCTGTTTTCTAATAAAAATAGGCAAACCTTAGTTGATTTATACGAGGGTACCGATCCGTTATATTTATCAGTCGGTGTGATGGTGATATAGAGGCCTCTGGGCGCGGGCTCCATTAGAAGACGAACGATTCGTGGAAAAACATATCCATATCCATTTCATGATAATAGCATCGTTTGGACTCCCAATCTTTCCAACATTCCCGCCATAGATGCCTTTGATTGTTGATGTGACATCGTTTCTTCAGAACTACTGTGATACAATGTCGCACAGGCATTACCGCGTCATTGACTAGAATGTTTGTCCCGAAAACCTCGCGAGATTTGTACCATTTTCATTTTCAAAAATATTTTTGTGATGGGTCTGGTTAGTTTTTTTTTTTTATTAGATGGGTCATTGTAAAATGAGTTGATTAATTTGATGGGTCATGGGGTAATTTTTTTTTTTTTTTTATGGGTGCTTGGTTTATACAAAAGGTGCCTCCCGACCCCCCCATGTATTTATTTCTGGAATAACCCTTATTACAGTACTGGCATTATGTTGTTCATGTGTAGGTCAAGCCGTGTCGGTGGATGAACAAGTGGACATGAAAGCCAGCACCGCCTCGCTACAGGAAGAGGAGAAACCACCACAGCCAGCCATGACAGCCAGCGTCAGTTCCACAGTCGACGAAAACACCAAGGCGCAGTTTGAGGAGGAGAAACTGAAGCTGTATGCACAGCTGGATGACAAGGTCAGTTGTTAATGCCCTGGATGATTGTGGTCACACTTCTCTATATAATAAGACATGTATGGTTAAGATGGTAACGTGTCTGTAGATAATACTTGTCAATGGGTGATGAAGTAGGACGTGTATGGATGATAGGGTAACGTGTCTGTAAATTATACGATAAGAGCTAGGCCTATTTTCTATCTATCATGTAGGGCTGAAACGACACGCCCCCTTCAAGATACGATACATGTTGCAATACTTATGCCACGATTCAATACTTTCAATATGATACATTTTATAGAAGAAATATTTAATTACCAAGATTCACAATCATAATTTTAAAAGCGAAATGTTTCCAAACTGCTGAACAGTAAGATGTCTATTGGCTTTGTTGTTTAAACTGTTAAAGTTCTTTATTATTTTCATCAGACTCATGGCTAACAACAGTCTGATCGTTATTTGATGCTATTTTGTCCCTCGTGCAAATAAAAATAATAAGTACAGACCGAGTATTTTACTGATGTATTTTACTGAACCTGTTTGTAATATACATGTACGTATCAAACTGAAAATCAAGGCAATGAATTGAACATTGAATCGAGCGTTTATATTGAACAGTATTGATATTTCGGTGAATCGTTTCAAACCTACTATTATGGAGATAGACCTAGTTGTATTCTAGTTGCTGTCTATGATGGAGATGGATTTAGTTGCCTATAATGGGGAGGGGACGTGATGCTGTTGATGATTAGAAAGGGACCTTGTCATTGTCTATGATAAGAGAGGGACCCTGATTTGCCATTGAGGAACTATTCTTTCATTTCATTGATAAGAACTCAAATTATTTTTCCCAATGATTGAACAATAATGTTCCGCACAATAAGAAATAAAGTCGCAGTTGCTTTGTTAAGATTTTGGTTTTGTTATAAAACTCTAGTACAGCACACTTTCATTTTGTGTTCTTGTTTTTCAGGATGAGGAAATAAACGAGCTATCACAGATGATAGAGAGATTGAAGGAACAAATGCTGGAGCAGGAGGAGCTGATTACGATGGGGAAGCGAGATTACGAGAACATGCAGCAGGACATGGCTCGGATACAGGCGGACAACGACTCCGCCAAGGATGAGGTAACGTTTCCTCTCCTAGCAAACAAACATTTCCTCTCTCAGCAAACAAACATTTCCTCTCTCAGCAAACAAACATTTCCTCTCCTTGTAAACAAACATTTCCTCTCTCAGCAAACAAACATTTCCTCTTGTAGTAAACAAACCAAACAAACATTTCCTCTTGTAGCAAACAAACATTTCCTCTCCTAGCAAACAAACATTTCCTCTCTCAGCAAACAAACATTTCCTCTCTCAGCAAACAAACATTTCCTCTTGTAGCAAACAAACTTTTCCTCTCTCAGCAAACAAACATTTCCCCTCCTATAGAACAAACATTTCCTCTTGTAGTGTTCAAACAAGCATTTCTTTTCCTAGAGAACAAACAATTATCTTCTAATTAATAAACATTTCCTTTTGTAGTGAACAAACATTTCCTCTCCTAGCCAAGAAGCATTTCCTCTCCTAGCAAACAAACATTTCCTCTCCAAGGGAACAAACATTTCCTCTCCTAGCATACAAACATTTCTTTGTGAACTACATTTCCTCTCATAGTGAACAAATATATCCTCTCTCAGCAAGCAAACATTTCCTTTAACAGCCAACAGACATTTTCTCTCTCAGCAAACAAGTATTTCCACTCCTATTGAACAAAGATTTCCTCGTGTAGTGTTCAAACAAGAATTTCCTCTCCTAGCGAAGAAACTTTTCCTCTTCTAATAAACAAACATTTCCTCTTCTAGTGAACAAACATAAATTTTCTTGTAGTGAACAAACATTTCCTCTCTCAGCCAAGTGAGATAACATATTCTCTCCTAGTCAAAAAACATTTCCTTTCCTAGTCAACAAACACTAATCCTCTCACCCTGAACAAACATTTATTCTGTGAAGGCAAATTGTATTCATGCACAGGTTGAGAAGGGGTTTAATTTTCCAATTCTTTTAAGAGAGACATGAATTATCCTGACAATGGGGCTGTGCAGTGGTTATGATATTCTCTTTAATGCCTCTGGGATTCAATGCTCTGATAGTGGAAGGTTGTAACGAACATGGGAGTGTGGAGAAGGGGGGTAGGGGGCTGTTTCGTGTCATAGTTGGGAGATTGTGTCCCACATAAAAGACCCCTTTACTTTCATATCCAGTGAGAGACATTGAAAGGAATTTTTATGCCGGCAGTACAGTAAAACACATGTACAGTGGAGTGCTGGGGATGAACGAGTCGTAATCTCATTAAATCCACTCTATGTTCTGTAACTACAGGGAATGAAAATCACTTCATTATAAGCATGAATTTATTATGAGCCTGTTTGCTGTAACTGTGTTTGACTGTAGACAAGATTTAGTTTGGGTTATCTATCACTCTGTCTTGAGGTCTCTATCTCACATAGTTCTACTCTGTCTTGAGGTCTCTATCTCACATAGTTCTACTCTGTCTTGAGGTCTCTATCTCACATAGTTCTACTCTGTCTTGAGGTCCCTATCTCACATAGTTCTACTTCTGTCTTGAGGTATCTATCTCACATAGTTCTACTCTGTCTTGAGGTCTCTGTCTCACATAGTTCTACTGTCTTGAGGTCTCTATCTCACATAGTTCTACTCTGTCTTGAGGTCTCTATCTCACATAGTTCTACTCTGTCTTGAGGTCTCTGTCTCACATAGTTCTACTGTCTTGAGGTCTCTATCTCACATAGTTCTACTCTGTCTTGAGGTCTCTGTCTCACATAGTTCTACTTCTGTCTTGAGGTCTCTATCTCACATAGTTCTACTCTGTCTTGAGGTCCCTATCTCACATAGTTCTACTGTCTTGAGGTCCCTATCTCACATAGTTCTACTCTGTCTTGAGGTCTCTGTCTCACATAGTTCTACTCTGTCTTGAGGTCCCTATCTCACATAGTTCTACTCTGTCTTGAGGTATCTATCTCACATAGTTCTACTCTGTCTTGAGGTCCCAATCTCACATAGTTCTACTGTCTTGAGGTCTCTATCTCACTTAGTTCTACTCTGTCTTGAGGTCCCAATCTCACATAGTTCTACTGTCTTGAGGTCTCTATCTCACTTAGTTCTACTCTGTCTTGAGGTCCCAATCTCACATAGTTCTACTGTCTTGAGGTCCCAATCTCACATAGTTCTACTCTGTCTTGAGGTCTCTATCTCACATATTTCTGGAGATAGAGACTTCATATTTGGTGAACTGAGAGTTGAAAGTCAATGCTGCATGATTAAGGTCATTTATCAAGGTCAGATTTGCATCCATCAGTGGCGGCAAGGCTTTGGAGGCTTAATGATATTTCTCAGTTTTACAGAGAGAATTTGACGCTGAAATTTTTTTTATCAGTATTTTTTTTTTTTTTTTGAAAACTAGGTTGAAGTTAAAGGAAAACTGTAAATGGGATGATTTAATGAAGTGCTGCGATTTGTTGATGTTCAATGATCTCTGTATTTATAGGTTAAGGAGGTCTTACAAGCCCTGGAGGAATTGGCTATGAATTACGATCAGAAGTCACAGGAAGTGGAGAACAAGAACAAAGAAAACGAGACCATTGTGGAAGAACTCAACCAGAAGCTGGTACATGTGCACCAAGACTTGTCAGATTTAATCCAACTGTAAAGCAGTCTGGTATCACATGACTGATGTAGATGTCTGGTATCACATGACTGATGTAGATGTGTAGTATCACATGACTGAGGCTATATTTAGATCTAAAACTTCAAAGTTATTTCAGATTTCAAACATTTCGGTTGAGCATCACTGAAGAGACATTATTTGTCGAAATGCGCATCTGATGCATCAAAATTGGTACCGTATAAGTTTTACATTATGACTGATGTAGATGTCTGGTATCACATGACTGACGTAGATGTCTGGTATCACATGACTGATGAGGTTTTTACGTTGGCTAAGTGTTAGACTGAGTGTATTTGGTGGTTACTTTTTGATGCCATATTTGAAGACGTTTCACACATCTTTATACGCAGAACAAATTGAACAAGGTTTAGGAGTTTGTTGTAGATTTTATCATGTTTATCTTTATTGAATTGATTTGTTTGGTATTAAGGAGAAATTCAGGGAAATTTTGACTATTTACAGAGCGAGCTGGAGAATATTAAGGCTGAGTTCGAGAAGATGAAGGACTCGTCTCTTCATCAGAGGAAGAAGATGACAGAGGTCATGGGCAGTCTGATGAAAGATATGTCAGAGATAGGGAGCATTGTGGGAGGAACCGCTAACGAATTCAAGGTATGGATTTGTCATAGGGGAAATAGATAGTTTAACAATTCAGTGTGAGGACTATAGATATCCAGCGGAGGTGAAATATCTTTCTTTATACTGGTCTTCTGTTTAGTTTCCCTTGTTCTCTTTTCAGTTTAGCGGAGTTACTACAGACAAAATGGAGGAGGATTACACAGTGGCCCGCATTTACATCACCAAGATAAAGAGTGACATTAAGACTATAGTATCGCGGTCGCAGCAGCTAGAAGTGACCGAGACTGAGGTCAAGGAGAAGCTTGGCCACGCCGTGAAAGATCTCAGTGACTGCAAGCTGACCATACAACAGGTATATCGACTGGGTAGTTTACAATTTAACAAGCTGACCATACAACAGTTATATTGACTGGGTAGTTTACAACCTGACAAGCTGACATACCACAGTTATATTGACTAGTTTACAATCTGACAAGCTGACTATACAACAGTTATTTATATTGACTGGGTAGTTTACAACCTGACCATACCACAGTTATATTGACTGTGTAGTTTACAACCTGACAAGCTGACTATATAACAGTTATATTGACTGGGTAGTTTACAATCTGACAAGCTGACCATACAACAGTTATATTGACTGGGTAGCTTACAATCTGACAAGCTGACTATACAACAGTTATATTGACTGGGTAGTTTACAATCTGACAAACTGACCATACAACAGTTATATTGACTGGGTAGCTTACAATCTAACAAGCTGACTATACAACAGTTATATTGACTGGGTAGTTTACAATCTGACAAGCTGACCATACAACAGTTATATTGACTGGGTAGCTTACATGCTGACTATACAACAGTTATATTGACTGGGTAGCTTACATGCTGACTATACAACAGTTATATTGACTGGGTAGTTTACCATTTAACAAGCTGACTATACAACAGTTATTTATATTGACTGTGTAGTTTACAATCTGACAAGCTGACTATACAACAGTTATATCAACTGGGTAGTTTACAATCTGACAAGCTGACCATACAACAGTTATATTAACTGGGTAGCTTACAATCTGACAAGCTGACTATACAACAGTTATATTGACTGGGTAGCTTACATGCTGACTATACAACAGTTATATTGACTGGGTAGTTTACCATTTAACAAGCTGACTATACAACAGTTATTTATATTGACTGTGTAGTTTACAATCTGACAAGCTGATTATACAACAGTTATATCAACTGGGTAGTTTACCATTTAACAAGCTGACTATACAACAGTTATTTATATTGACTGTGTAGTTTACAATTTAACAAGCTGACCATACAACAGTTATATCGACTGGGTAGTTTACAATCTGACTATACAACAGTTATATCGACTGGGTAGTTTACAATTTAACAAGCTGACCATACAACAGTTATATTGACTGGGTAGCTTACAATCTAACAAGCTGACCATACAACAGTTATATTGACTTGAGTAGCTTACAATCTGACAAGCTGACCATACCACAGTTATATCGACTGGGTAGCTTACAATCTAATAAGCTGACCATACCACAGTTATATTGACTGTGTAGTTTACAATCTAATAAGCTGACTATACAACAGTTATATTGACTGTGTAGTTTACAATCTAATAAGCTGACCATACCACAGTTATATCGACTGGGTAGCTTACAATCTAACAAGCTGACCACGCAACAGTTATATTGACTGGGTAGCTTACATGCTGACCATACAACAGTTATATTGACTGGGTATCTTACAATCTGACAATCTCTGTAGTAATGTGCAGTTTGTTTGTTCGACATTGGTCAAACCAATGCCTCTCTTATCAATGGGGTTGCTATTCAGCTGTGCCATATGACGACAATTGTTGGTTCAAATATAAATAGATTGTTGGGTTGACATAAATAAATGAAGGGACAAGATAAAAATCGATGTCGTACTAAAAACTAAAGACCCCCCTCCCCCTCCCTCCCCCCCCCCCCCCCCTTCTTTTAAAATCTAAATATGATTGTTGATTCCCCCCTCCCCAAATAAAGGAGCATATTGGTTTGCACCTGTGGGTTAGTAGAGGAAATATCTGCTCCGTGTGAGATAAGAACCCCTTTGCTTGACAGACATCAAACTTGTAATACTGGTTTTCTCTATAAAGTAGATTACACCTACTGATTTTGAGGACATACAGTCTTATGGAAGATATTGTCTGCAAACAGTCAAGGGTCAATATACTTTAGACAGGAGAAGATTTTGTCCTCACAGTCTAGGGTCACTCTACTTTAGACAAAGGAAGATATTGTCTGCGCAATGTCTGAAGAACCCTTTGCTACACTAGTTCTATCTAAGGTTTAGATGACCTCTGTTAATTCTTAGGCAGGTCAAGGGTCAAACTGGACATGGTAAGTTATTGTTTGCTCAGTATCTTGAGAACCCTTTCTTGACAGACATCAATATTGATACACTGGTTCTGCCTAAGAAGTAGATGTTCATTGTTGATTTTGAGGTCAGAAGGTTGAATGAAGGTTAGGGGTCAAACTGGACATGGTAAGTTATTGTCTGCTCAGTATCTTGTGAACCCTTTGATGACGGACATCAAACTTGGTACCCCCAAAAGATTAGATGACCTTGTTGGTTTTCAAATCCCAAGATCAAGGTCATGACTCAGTTGACAGAAACTTGAGAGATAAGACTTAGTATTGTGGTTGGTCCTAATTAGTGAATTAATTCATATTTTTCACTATCAAACCTCATTACAGATGATTGGAATTTGAAGTTGACCCTTTTTAATATTGCCACAGTGGGAGAAGGAGGAGGCAAATGTGTTTCTGAAACATTTCTTTTTATTCTGCTTATTCACAAAATTAATGCTCAGTTTCTGTATCTCACTTTCAATGACATAAAGAAGTTTATTTTTTCAACAACAACAAAAACTAATGATGTAATATCATGTGATCAAAGGCACACAACAGACATTAATGAAATTTAACCCCCCCCCCCCTCCCAACTATTTGAATCAAGATTTATCCAGCATCAACCATTTGATCTTGCCCCTAAATCAGTAATTTAGATATTATTTTAGTGAGTAGTGTCAAAAGAAATAATTGGTTGAAAAATAATAGAAAGAAATAATTGGGTTTAGATCTTAGAAACCAATATATGTCTCCTTTTGAATTCGAAACATATTATCCTTTGTAAGGCTTTCAAACTGATCATCTCCTCTGATAAGCATATAATCCAAGATATTAGAGACATGGTCTTCTGTAGTTAAGTATGTGTTCAAACTGCTAGATTTACAAGTATATATGTATAGTAGTTCATGAGGGAGAACTGCGAAGTATGGGAGACATTCATCTGTGTTTTCTTGTCTGCAGTATGAAGCCAAGATGTCGACACTCAATGAGACAATAAAAGACATTGACAGCAAGAAGAAGCAGCTGCAGGAGAATGTCGACAATCTCAACGATCAGGTGGAGATGTTGAAGATGGAAGGTACGAATGTGTTAGTGGCAATCGCTTAATGATCAGGTAGAGATAATCACTTAACGATCAGGTGGAGATAATCGCTTAACGATCAGGTGGAGATGTTGAAGATGGAAGGTACGGATGTGTTAGGGGTAATCACTTAATGATCAGGTGGAGATAATCACTTAACAATCAGGTAGAGATAATCACTTAACAATCAGGTGGAGATAATCGCGTAACGATCAGGTGGAGATAATCGCTTAACGATCAGGTGGAGATAATCACTTAACAATCAGGTGGAGATAGTCACTTAACGATCAGGTGGAAATGTTGAAGATGGAAGGTACGGATGTGTTAGGGGTAATCACTTAATGATCAGGTTGAGATAATCACTTAACAATCAGGTGGAGATAATCGCTTAACGATCAGGTGGAGATAATCGCTTAACGATCAGGTGGAGATAATCACTTAACAATCAGGTGGAGATGTTGAAGATTGAAGGTACGGATGTGTTAGGGGGAATCCTATGTCAGATCTTCACAGGAAGGAAGGAATCTTATAACAGAGCTCTTTTTTAGCTCTTCTGAGCCAAAGGCTCAAAGAGCTAATGCTATGGCCATTTGTGCGGTGTGCGTAAACTTTTTAGAAAAAGGTCTATAACTCAAGAACCCCTTGGCCAATTTTTTTCAAATTTGTTACAGGGTATCATTGGCCCAAGGGCTTTCATACATACTAAATAGAGGGATGTGACCCTTTAACAAGGGGAGATAATCAGGAAAATACAAACAAAAGTAGTGGTTGCTAAAAAATCTTCTCAAGAACCACAGGGCAGATTATCACCAAACTTACACATAAGGATGAGGATATGTTGTAGATTAAAAATTGTTCAAGGCATTACCCTGGGGCAAAGGGTGTGGTCTCAAGGTCACTTCAAAGTTGACCTAAATTTATAAATTTTTTAAATTCCTTAAATCTTAGATATTTTAGTCATTATAAGGACTAGGATCATCAAATTTTGACAATTGATGCATCTTAGGACCTTGTGTCAAGTTGTCTCAAAAGTAGGTCACGGTGACCTACTTTTTGAATTTTGCAGGTATTTATTTTAAAATTAATTTTGATGCATATCTTGGACACTTTGAAGCCTATGATCATCAAAACTTGTCAGTTGGTGGATCATGGGACCTTGAAATGCGTCAACTGAAAAATAGGTCACCGTGACCTACTTTCTGAATTTTATGGCTTATCATTTATAGATATATTTTAAGTTGTTATTTCAAATACCAAGAGGTTTAGAATCATCAAATCTTGTAAGTTGATGCATCTTGAGGCCTTGAAACATATTTATAAAAAAGTAGGTCACAGTGACCTACTTTTTGAATTTTACAGATATTCAAATTTCACATTTTCAATTTTAGATGCATATTTTGGGCACTATAAAACCTAGGATCATCAAACTTTGTCAGTTGATGCGTCTTCAGTCTTCGGTTTGTGTCGACCAAAAAGTAGGTCACCGTGACCTACTTTTGGCATTTGACAGTTATATTTATATATTTCAGTCACTAATTGACCTACAATCATCAAACTTTGGCAGTTGATGCATCTTGAGTCTACGGAGTGTGTCGACCAAAAAGCAGGTCACCTTGACCTACTTTTGGAATTGGACACCTATATTTATATATTTCAGATACTATTTGACCTACAGTCATCAAGCTTTGTCAGTTGATGGGTCTTGCATGTTCGAAGGGTTTCGACCAAAAAGTACTTTTGGAATTGGACACCTATATTTATATATTTCAGATACTATTTGACCTACAGTCATCAAACTTTGTCAGTTGATGGGTCTTTCATGTTCGGAGTTCGCTGACCAAAAAGTAGGTCACCATGACCTACAATTGGAATTTGACAGCTATATTTCAATATTCAGATACTAATTGGCTTAAAATCATCAAACTTTGTCAGTTGATATTTCTTGGGTTCTCAAAATGTGTAAACCAAAAAGTAGGTCACATTGACCTACTTTTTTGAATTCTTAGGATTTAACTAAAGATTTAGAATACTAAGAGGCTAAGAATAGAAATGGTGGGGTTGTACAATTTATCAGAAGAGCGATTCTAGGCCCTTGGGCCTCTTGTTATGAATTGATTTGAGATGATAGAGTTTTCATTGATTTTAAAATATTTTTTGTAATACAATATTCAACTTTGTTTAATTTACATTTTTGCACACTAAGAGTGTTATGAAAATGTATTGCTATTGATATGTTGAATCTTGATTTGGAGAAAACTTAATGTGTTTAGAAATGCAAGTAAAGAATCAAAGGCGTGAATAAATGCATGTTCCAAACCTTTCAGGCCTTTGATTTTTATCTTTCATTTCCATGTGATGTATGTAGCACAAGCATTTCAGGCCTTTGATTATGTATTGGGTTTTTTTTCTTGTGAACAGAGAAAATGCACTTGAGCTCTGTCTCGGAGCGTGAGAAGGAGGCATCAGACCGTGTCCAGAATATTTCAGCCATGAAGGAATCTCTGGAGAAACAAATGGAACAACACAGAGAGCAACACGCCAAGAATCTCGCTGAGCTCCGCGAGGAGGTGGCCGACAAACAGAGTCTCATTGACCAGCTCAAAGAGTACGTATCTCATAAAACAGCTCAAAGATTGTGTATCTCATAGACCAGCTCATAGACACAGTATGTATCTGATACACCAGCTCAGAGTCTGTATCTCATAGAACAGCTCAGAGTCTGTATCTCATAGAACAGCTCAGAGTCTGTATCTCATAGAACAGCTCAGAGTCTGTATCTCATAGAACAGCTCAGAGTCTGTATCTCATAGAACAGCTCAGAGTATGTATCTCATAGAACAGCTCAGAGTATGTATCTCATAGAACAGCTCAGAGTCTGTATCTCATAGAACAGCTCAGAGTATGTATCTCATAGACAGCTCAAAGAGTATGTATCTCATAGACCAGCTCAAAGACACAGTATGTATCTGATACACCAGCTCAGAGTCTGTATCTCATAGAACAGCTCAGAGTCTGTATCTCATAGAACAGCTCAGAGTCTGTATCTCATAGAACAGCTCAGAGTATGTATCTCGTAAACAGCTCAAAGAGTATGTATCTCATAGACCAGCTCAAAGAGTATATATCTCATAGACCAGCTCAGAGTATGTATCTCATAGACAGCTCAAAGAGTCTGTATCTCATTAACCATTAGAGGTGATGTTGAAGACTGAAGCTTGTTTGGTTTCACTTGGTCTCATGGGGTCTTGCGACAGGCAGGTGCCCTATAGTGGCCTGTGTGTGCATTCAAATGCTTTTCCTGACTTTATTTTGGCTATCCTTGCAGCTATTAAATTGAAAATTTATACATGAACTTGTTGCATTAATGTGTTTCATACCAAGTTTGAGTTTTGGCTTTACTGACCTATTTTTGAAAGAGTTATGGACCTTGACCTTAGCAAATGAAGCCGCAAAAAGTGTTTATATGTAACATATTCATATAATGTTTGTAGTATTTTAGAAGTATTGTCAAAGAATTTTAGATGTGGATATTATGAAGAATCATTTAAAACTTCAACCTTATTTTATAGTACAAACCAAAAACTGAGTTTGGCTTTGGAGAAACTTCAGGCTGATTATGACAAATTGAAGACAGAGGAGACTGAAAAATCACAGAAACTACAGGAGCTGTCATTACAAATAGATCGCCGTGAGCAGGCAAAGCAGGACCTCAAAGGCCTCGAGGAGACAGTGGTAAGTAAATTACAGGAGCTCACCATGAGCAGGCAAAGCAGGACCTCAAAAGGCCTCGAGGAGATGGGTAAGTAAACTATAGGAACTGTCACTACAAATAGATCGCTGTGAGCAGGCAAAGTAGGACCTCAAAGGCCTCGAGGAGACAGTATTAAGTAAACAACACAAGCTCACTGTGAGCAGGCAAAGCAGGACCTCAAAGGCCTCGAGGAGACAAGTAAACTATAGGAGCTGTTGCTATAGCTACATGGTTGTGAGTAGGTGACGCAGGACCTCAAAAGTTGTCAGTAAATTATAGGGGCTGTTGCTATAGATACATGGTGGTGAGTAGGTGATGCAGGACCTCAAAGTCCTGGAGGAGACAGTGGTAAGTTAACCACAAAAGTTGGCAGCTAAAGATTGATCATTATGAGCAAATCAATACAACAAGGAGATATAGGTAGGAAGACCATGAGAGGTGTCACTAAGAATCGTTCATCATGAACAAGCAGAAGAGCACCTCAGGCCCTGCATCTCAGGTCCTTTGACAAGTTTCGGGGCCTTTCAACAAGTTTAGGTACACAAGTTATGAATAGGGGAAAATTTACGAATAGAAAAATAGGAAACTTAATGAATTTGTTTATGACAATCACACAAGTTTTCATTTTCCTTTTTCAGGCTAAAGAGTTACAGACCTTGCACAACTTACGCAAATTGTTTGTACAAGATTTACAGAATAGAGTGAAGAAGGTCAGTACAACTCAACGATCATAAAATGGCGTAGAATTAAGGAGGTTTGTCAGACATTGTCCATTCTGTGTATAATTAAGGAGGTTTGTTGGACATTGTCCATTCTGTGTATAATTAAGGAGAATTGTCTGGCATTGTCCATTCTGTGTATAATTATGGAGGATTGTCTGGCATTGTCCATTCTGTGTGTTATTAAGGAGGAGTAATAGATAGGATTTTAAGTTGAAAATGAAGTGTACAAAAATATTGTAATTGAAAAGTTAACTTGAAAATTGACTGTGTTAAACTTTGGTAAAAATTTAATCAGAATTCATAGATTTTTATGGGGAAAAAATAATAAAGGCAACCATTGATAATGACAGATGAGTGTGTTATTACAGTCAGCCAGTGGGAAGTCTGTCAAATATGTTTTGTGATAATCTGCCAATAAAATATCCATAGTATTACATTATTTTAATACACTAAGCCAATAAGAAGGCCTATTACATTTATCTTGTTACAGTCAGCCAATAAGAAGGCCTATTACGTTTATTCTGTTACAGTCAGCCAATAAGAAGGCCTATTACATTTATTTTGTTACAGTCAGCCATTAAGAAGGCCTATTACATTTATTTTGTTACAGTCAGCCAATAAGAAGGCCTATTACAATTATTTTGTTAGAGTCAGCCAATAAGAAGGCCTATTATATTTATTTTGTTACAGTCAGCCAATAAGAAGGATGATGAGGATGATGACGACATAGGAGGAAGCATGGCACAGAAACAGAAAATATCATTCCTAGAAAACAACCTAGAGCAACTGACCAAAGTTCATAAACAGGTAAGAACAGTTCATAGGTCAACTTAGGGTCAGAGGTCATAGAAGGGTAGGACAGTTAGAGATGGTTGGGAAAGGAAAGGTAATGTTGATATTTCAGGTGAGAAATGAAAAAGTGATCAAAAGTTTGTAAGAAGTGTTGAAAAAAGTTTGTAAGAAGTGCTGAAAAATTTGTAAAAATTGATGAAAAACTTGTAAGAAGTGATGAGAAAAGTTTGTAAAAAGTGATGAAAAATTTGTAAAAAGTGATGAAAAGTTTGTAAAAAGTGATGAAAAGTTTGTAAGAAGTGCTGAAAAAAGTTTGTAAAAAGTGATGAAAAATGTGTAAAAAGTGATAAAAAGTTTGTAACAAGTGATAGAATGTTTGCAAAATGTGATAAAAAAATTTTTTTTAGAAATGATGAAAAGTTATTAAGAAGTGATGGAAAGTTAGTGTTAAGTTTCAGACATGGGACAAATTGAGTTGTATGAAGAATGTGTTAGAGGTGGTTGAAAATCCCAACATGGCTATCCACATCTGGTAAATAATAGGGGTGAAACGATACAGTACCTTCTCGATTTGATTTTCGATACTTTAGTCTCAATTCGATGATTTTCGATTCAATACAATAGCATGTACCAAATTCTTTATAATGCTAAGCTTTTTTTATGTTTCGTTGTATTTATTGCTCTCTGCAAATAAATTCTACATAATGTAAAACCGTTTAACATAGAGCAACACTCTTATCACTTGTCCTAAAGCCGAAATGTCGCCATACCCAGGATTTAAACATTAGGGGTGCATTTTTCAACTCGACAGCGTCCATTTTGATACAGCAAAGTTTACTTGTATGTTGATTGGGCGATTTTCAATTCCATTGGCTAATCAGAAACCATGTTATCAAGAGCAATGTGTGCTATAATTTTAGAACCGTATCAAACCGAAACAGACCCTGAATTAACTGAACATCGAATTGAGACCACTACATCGCGATTCGGTCGCATCGCGATGCATCGTTTCACCACCAGACTTCCACCAGAGTTTGTTTGCTCACAAACCAAACTCTTCCACTTAGGCATTATGGGATAGCGATTTCTTAGGCCGTGTATACTGTGTGATGTCACTGTAGAATAACGAAAAAACATAACGTCAAACGTAAACAACTTTCAAAACAAGAACGTAAACATCAAGTTCATTACTTTACACAATAATTTGAACAGTCTCCCTACTTTTTAATGATCTTTTGATCATTTTATGTTTAAAATAAAATCCATACTTTTATATTAATGCTCTTAATATCAATATCTTCAAACGTTTAACTGCGAACTACTTCTTTAGTGTTATTTGCCTGCGTGATAATCGTGGACTCACAATATACAAATCTGTATATTGTGCTGCGTCACATAGGAGAGGTCTATTTGTAGGTGATGTAATGAGGCCTCGACGGGGAGTTTGGTTTCACCCCTAGTAAATAACTAGAGTAAAAAGTAACAGAAGATTTATATTAATATAAGATAGTGGATGGAAGTATAGTGAAGTGTTTATGAAGGAGTGGAAGTGTATCAACATTGGATTTAGTCATTGGGTGTAAATCCCGCATGGAAGTAATAGCCACTGATGACCTTTGATTTCAGCTGGTCCGTGATAACGCTGACCTGCGTTGTGAGCTTCCTAAGCTGGAGAAAAGGCTGAGAGCGACGATGGAGAGGACCAAGTCCTTAGAAACAGCTCTAAAGGAAGCTAAAGAGGGGGCCATGAGAGACAGGAAGAGGTAAGGAATTGTGGGTGAATTGTCTGTTTGAGACAGGAAGAGGTAAGGAATTATGGGTGAATTCTGTTTGAGACAAGAAGAGGCAAGGAGTTATGGGTAAATTGTCTGTTTGAGACAGGAAGAGGTAAGGAATTATGGGTGAATTTTGTTTGAGACAAGAAGAGGTAAGGAATTATGGGTGAATTTTCTGTTTGGGATAGAAAGGGGAAGGAATTATGGGTATACTAAAATGACTAGGAGACAAGAATAGGTGAGAAGTTGCGGCTAAAATAACTGAAACTGGAAAAGGTTAGGAATGAGGTAAAATTAAAATTGTATGCAGCTTGCAGGATAACAAGGATTATCATAAATTAACAGATATCATAGTTAATATTATAATTATTTTGAAGAAATCACTATTGTATTGGAACATTGACAGATATCATTACTGTATTGGAACATTGACAGATATCATTATTGTAATGGAACATTGACAGATATCATTACTGTATTGGAACATTGACAGATATCATTACTGTATTGGAACATTGACAGATATCATTACTGTATTGGAACATTGACAGATATCATTATTGTATTGGAACATTGACAGATATCATTACTGTATTGGAACATTGACAGATATCATTATTGTATTGGAACATTGACAGGTATCATTACTGTATTGGAACATTGACAGGTATCATTATTGTATTGGAACATTGACAGATATCATTATTGTATTGGAACATTGACAGATATCAACATGAGGTGGACAGAATTAAGGAGGCAGTGAGACAGAAGAACCTGGCTCGCCGGGGTCACGCTGCACATGCCCAGATCGGTGAGTTCATGTTATTACTATATGTTATGTACCATTTCATTATGTTATTGAGGTATTAACATGTCATTAATTGTGAAAATATTGGTGATCTTTGGATTGGAGCTATAAACAGGCCAGTAAAACCCTTGAGTATACATACTGTACATGTTTATGATGTTAAAATTATTGTCTTTGTTATTCACTGTACTCCGTGTTTTCTGGATAATAAATATTCTCAAAAATATGTATTTTATCTACATCTAAGTAGAATGAAATTTTGTTTCACTTCTGATACGAAATATAGATAATGAAATATGTGAAATTATGTGAGACTGTATTGTATGCAATGATCTCTTTTATAATTTTAAAGAAGATTTAGTCTTTTAAAATTTTGAGTTTTATACGGGGGAGGGGTTGGGGATGTCACAGAATGACAGTTATTATGTACATAGTTCTGTAATGTTACCGTAGTACTAAGGAGACTTATCTCACTCCAGGCTCCTTGTGCTAGGTTCTTTAGAAATTATTTTATAGTGTGATTTTTTTTCACCTTACAGCGAAACCCATCCGAGCCGGTCACACTCCAGCAGCATCGCCGGGGACTACAGGCATCCGTGGGGGAGGGGGAGGAGTCAATGGCCCCGCCCCTATCCGGCCGAAAATGGAGACAGAGTCCTAGGCCGAACTAATGTAAGTGGGATTTAAAATCACCGTACCAAATACCATTAATCTAAGTATCATAAAATCAGAGTCCCAGACTTAGAGTATTACTTAAGAAACCAATAAGCGTCTTAAAAACTTCACTGGGTTATGAAGTAAGGCAGTCACATGATCAAAGCCAGAAGGGTTAACTTTCTCGTTAGATTTAATCACGTATTGCATCGTTTCATATTCCTGTGAAGTTTTTAAAAGGGTTGTTCATTACTTGCATATGCTTCTGAGATGAATAGGCCATTTCAGAATACGAGACTAACCACCTGCCATATTCCATAATGTGTGACCCAAAAAACAAAGTGAGAGTGGCTGAAATCTGTGGGTTAACATTAGCTGAGTTACTAGTATTGAATGAGGATTTCTGTTGTCGTTTTTGAGAAAGCTTATTTGTATTGATAATGTGTAGATGTGAATTTGAGATTGCTGTTAGGGACAAAGTAGAAGGGGGCTCATTCAATATATAACTTGTGTTTTATTGACAGGCAGAGTAAACTATGTTTTGTTGACAGGCAGATTTAATTATGATCCTGTGAATCGTTTTCTACACTACTTATATATCCACGTTACACCCGTGCTGTGTGTTAGAAATCCATGTTACACCCGTGCTGTGTGTTATATCCATGTTACACCCTTGCTGTGTGTTAGAAATCCATGTTACACCCGTGCTGTGTGTTAGATGTCCACGTTACACCCGTGCTGTGTATTAGATATCCATGTTACACCCATGCTGTGTATTAGATGTCCATGTTACACCCGTGCTGTGTATTAGATATCCATGTTACACCCGTGCTGTGTGTTAGATGTCCATGTTACACCCGTGCTGTGTGTTAGATATCCATGTTACACCCATGCTGTGTGTTAGATGTCCATGTTACACCCGTGCTGTGTGTTATATCCATGTTACACCCGTGCTGTGTGTTAGAAATCCATGTTACACCCGTGCTGTGTGTTAGATGTCCATGTTACACCCGTGCTGTGTGTTAAATATCCATGTTACACCCGTGCTGTGTGTTAGATATCCATGTTACACCCATGCTGTGTGTTAGATGTCCATGTTACACCCGTGCTGTGTGTTATATCCATGTTACACCCGTGCTGTGTGTTAGAAATCCATGTTACACCCGTGCTGTGTGTTAGATGTCCATGTTACACCCGTGCTGTGTGTTAAATATCCATGTTACACCCGTGCTGTGTGTTAAATATCCATGTTACACACTTGCTATGTGTTTTTCAAGATCAATGTGCCTGCTTCAAACAGGCTTTTATAACCGGAGACCATACCACTTACCACCCCCTCTAAGAACTAAATATTTTGCTTTGTTATGTTAATGTAAGAAAGGAATACACGTATCAACACTTCGCGAAAGTTACGTCCCTTGTCCGCCATCTCCCGGATAAAAATCGTATTTCCCTACGTTGGCCTTTGTAATTTTCCTATCTGTAGCTTTAACATCTGTTATTTTTCCATCAATTGCAGTCAACTACAATATGCCCCAGATTGGGGCAACCCATTAACTTGTATGAAAACTTGGTAATTGGCTAAAATTCAAAGTAATAACATCTTACATTTGGTAAGGTAAAGAAGGAAAACTGGGTTTTTCACCGATTGACCTTTGGCTGACCCCGCAAAGGGACGTAACTTGCGGCGAAGTGTTGATACGTGTATTCCTCAAAATTATGTGCATATATATTATAATTAAAATGATATTTATGTTGACAAGGTTAGATAAATATTAAAATGATATTTATGTTGACAAGGTTAGATAAATATTAAAATGAAAGTTATGATGACAAGGTTAGATAAATATTAAAATGATATTTATGTTGACAAGGTTAGATAAATATTAAAATGATAGTTATGATGACAAGGTTAGATAAATATTAAAATGATATTTATGTTGACAAGATTAAATAAATTTCATGAGTCTACATTCTTTACCTCACATTGTGTGGATATTACACAAAGCAAAATTTCTGTTATCACTTATAAATGTGTGATTTGAAGTTTAATTCAAGAATGAAAGTAATTTTTATAGGATATAAAAGGGGTTGGGTTAATTTATGCTTTATCAATAGCAAAACGATTCAGAAACAAGTATAAAGTTTCCCATAGTATCATTTAAGATGAGTAGAAATTGTTTTCATTGCCTATGATTAGATGTAAAATGAATTTAATTTTATGTAACATAGTAAATAATTCTAAAGAAAATATGAATTTTATGTAACATAATAAATAATTCTAAAGAAAATATGAATTTTATGTAACATAATAAATAATTCTAAAGAAAATATTAATTTTATGTAACGTAGTGAGTAATTCTAAAGAAAATGTGAATTTTATGATATTACTGTAGCACGAAAATGAAAACAGGAGCAAAATATATTGTGACATCATCCCTAGAACGTCATGTGGCATGATTTAATGTCAACTCAGTCTATACGATATAAAGAATATTGATTGCGTCAAATGATCCTATCAAATTGTGTCACTTTACCTGTGAAATTTAATTGTGAAACAAGAACTATACAGTGTACATAACAATTGGTTTTTTTTGCTGTTTTTTTTTTTTACATAAGAGATTTAGAAATTTCATTGCGGAGTTTTTACGATGGAATTTATGAAATATGAATTATATTTTACTATGTCAGTGATTTAAGGAGGTACTCTACATCATCATAATATAATGGCTGGCTTCCTTTAAAAACATGGAGGAAAAAAATTAATATCAGCAATATTTCACTTTTTCTTTTCAATTTAAATACTTAGCCGAGTAGCTCAGTAGGTTAACATACTGACTGCTGAACTGTAGGTCGCAGGTTCGAGATCAGTAGGGGTTTTAAAAATTTTTACGATTATCTTCTACTAAAACTGTATTTTTTGACAAAATAAAGTAAATTTGAAAAATTTTAACTTCAAATTATTGTTGTACATATCCTCCACTTTTCATCTACATCAAATTTCTCTGGTGTAGCATACCTCCTTAAATAGATCAAGGAGTTAACTATATAGATGGTATAATTTTTGTAATTTTTTTTTCCAGATGTTCACTGTGTTTTGTTTACAAGCCTTTTGAAGAGGAGATTATTCCATTTTGAACAAACATTGACTTCTTTCAAAGGGAAAAAACTGAGTCTTCTTGCTTAGACTTCATAGCATGCCGACCAGAGGTCAAAGGTCATCCATTTAGTACAGATGAAATGCATGATTGTATAGCTTATAGTAGATTCATTATGAAGCCATTATGTCAATAAGAAAAAGAAGTTGATTGTTGTGTAGAGAAATTTGACATTAGTCTCGTTAGATAGCTGGGTATAGTTTACAGGTAATCAGACCTAGTGCTTTGGTGTAAGGAATCCTGACTGTTCTACTTAGATCCCAACTTCTGACCTCAGTTTCAAGAAACTATTGTCCTTGTTGTTTTAGTTGTGGAAAAAATTGGGGAAGGGGGGGGGGGGGTCATCAATTACATGAACTATCACAAAATGTAAATTTTAAAATCTGGTTTTACAATCCGATAAAATTACACACTGTTAAAAGGTTCCCAAATGGATATATTTCAGACCTCAAACAGAGATTTCATTTCACACTCCCAAACTGAGATTCGATTTCGCACTCCCAAATAAAGATTTGATTTCACACTCCCTAACAAAGATTTAATTTCACATTCCCAAATAAAGATTTCATTTCACACTCCCAAACAAAGATTGATTTCATACTCTGGCTACACAGGACTCGGTCGGGGCTGACTTCACAAAGACAAGTCATTTATAGGAATCAACAAGCATAACACTGGCGTTCTTTACATTAATCCAGTTTGGATTTGTCCATCTAAAAAGGTATGAGCTTGTATTTACAAAACTGAATTCTCTATTCACAATTTTCAGTTCGCATATATGTATTTCAGTGTAAGGAAAAAGTATAGAAGTTGGTTGATGAGAATGAATTGGAAAATTAGCTTTTTCTGATAATGATGCAGAGTTGTGATTTGTCTTGCATCCAGAATTTGAGGAATATGATAAATCAATTGAGAAATGCTAAACCATTGCCAGAGGAGTGCAGTGTTGAAGTGTAAAAGTCTTTTGGATCTGATGGTTTATATTGTAGAAAGGGTTAAGCAATATAGGAATTTGTGTAATCATTGTGAGAGGACAGCATTTAAATACTGGAGTGAGGAAGTTGTTTTCTGTGAGATTTGAATCCAAAAACAAGATAAGAAAGTCAATGATGTTGGGTGTCAGGTGGATGTGCTTTGTCAGTGTATGAAAACCAGAAGTGAAGTTGAAGTTGATATTAAGCATGTAATGTACATGGTCTGTTGGGGGGGGGGGGGGGGGGGGGGGGGGGGTTAAAGGGAAGACTGGTGAATGTGAGCACTACTAACATGGGTTATAGAAATGCTGAAAGGGGTGGATGGGTGTTCAAATACACAAAAGGGAGTTCTCTTTGTTTTGGTTTCCCTGCTAGTAAATTCACATTCCTATCATTGCATGTGTTTTCGAGAAGAAAAATCTGTATTTAAATTGGTGTGTAGGTTTCCATGGTTACCAGATAACTGCATACAGTCGACAGCGTAGCCCAGATAATGTGGTCAATTTTTCCTCAAGCTTTTCTTTCCGGAAATAGAGCTTTCCAAGATAGTAACAGAATCGATATTGACTGATAATGATGTCAGTATCTTAGTAACTCAGTGTATATTGACTGATTATGATGTCAATATTATAAGACAAGTTAACAATCAAAGATTTATTAAGGTCCAATGCCCCTCTGAGACAAAAGATAACCACTACAATACTTTGTTTGAAATAATAGTCACTCTCAACGTTAAAATTTGGTCATACTGTACATGCAGGATTGGATTTTTATTTTTTATTTTTTGTGTGCTAAAAATGAGAACTAGTAAAAGAAGTTATAACTTGAGGGGCATTTCACTTTACAATGTAGTTAATGGTGGAAATAATACGGCTCTGGCTCTGTTAAAGGAAAGGGGAGATTAATCCGAGGGGAAGGAACTGTCCACAAATGTTGACCCAGAACGCCCTTTAGGGGGAACATTTGGCTGTGGTAAGAGAAATGCTCAAGTGTTACAGAGGTGGTCAGATGTTTAAAGGGGCTACAACCATTAATTAAATTCAATTCAATTCGAATGCAGTCATTGCAGTGTTGTACAGGAGTGGCATCATTTTATATTGATTGATGTAACAGACATCTTGATTGTTGATGTCCTCTCAAAACATAGTTTGACCTGGTGCAGATATTTGTCGCCTAATTTTGAAATGTCTTTTGACATTTATAGGAGTTATGAGATTGATCACTGTTTCGTTGTCTTCTCCTTACAACTGTGTAGGTTTGTTAAAATCATTTCAAATCTAGGATTTCCCAAGATGAGGTAAGTCTGGTCTTTCTGTGAAGATTGTTAACAGCCCTAAATGTCTCACTGTTGTGTGTCTCTGTAGCCAGAGTCTGAAGTCATAAGAAATCCCTGTACATGTAATTCACTAGTGACAGTGATGTATATGGGAGGCGTACAAACAGGACTGCTCTGGATAAGAGTAGAAATCCCTGTACATGTAGTTCACTAGTGACAGTGATGTATATTGGAGGCGTACAAACAGGACTGCTCTGGATAAGAGTATTTGCTGATACAGGTTTATATTTAGCCTGTACTGCAGTCTCCTGGGTGGGGGGGGGGGGGGGTCAGAAAATTCTAAAGGAGAGAGGTTTACAACCCAAGATAGCAAAGTTTCTGGCAGTGGGGGTGTTAACAGCACATGATAATGACTTCTTTCTGTGATAAGTTTTAAATCTACCACTGATAATGAGAAAGTCTATCAGAGAAAGATCACAGTTTGTATTTGAACTTGGCATGTAAATCAATAGCTTCATGAACCCATGCTAGGAAATTAATTTTTTTGTAGATATGGTCCACTTACTAAGAAACAGAAATCTGAACAAAATGAAATGTTGGGGGTATTTTCTTTTTTTAAGGAGATGTACTGTGTGTATAAAAATAAGTGTTCATTGCCTTGGTGAGGCGTTTTATGTTTTTTGTTTTAAATTATTTGAAGTTGCAACTTCTTCCACGTGTATTGGCACGGTGAAGTCTTTCATTTTGTGTATGTAGAAGGAAAATTGTGTTCTGATAATTTGCCTTGTAAATATCAAACGATGCTACTAAGTTTGTCTTGTAGATACTGCATAAAAAAATAAATATGATGGAAACAAGTATAGCTTTTTACACACACACACATCACATGCATGTATTTGTAAAAATGTATGCAGAAATATTCACATAGTTTGATTTTTCAGTTCAAGGGTGATGGTTGAAAACTTCCTTCATTTTCTAATTTGTCAGGTGTCTCTTAAATGACTATCAGTGAGCCGCTTTGTGTATTGTTTATAGTTAAGAACTTTTAAATTTGTGTCATTTTGTAAATTTCAAATTCTCTCCAGCTATATGAAGGATGTGTCCTATATACATGTACACACTACATAACTAGAAAGTGACATTAATTATTGATATAGCTTACTAGAAAGTGACATTAATTATTGATATAGCTTACTAGAAAGTGACTTTAATTATTGAGATAGCTTACTAGAAAGTGACATTAATTATCGCTGTAGCTTACTATAAAGTGACATCATTAATTATTGCTGTATATTATTAGAAAGTGACATCATTAATTATTACTGTATATTACAAAAATTAATTATTACTGTATATTACAAAATGTGACATCATTAAGAATTTGTTTACAGTATAGCAATACTTTGTTTACAGTGTAGCGCTAGACTTTGTTTACAGTATAGCAAAACTTTGTTTACAGTATAGCAAGACTTTCCATCTCTTAACATTGAACTTAACAATGCTTAAGGAGCTTACCTGTGTCCAGCAGTTTATTGACATTAGCTTTGTGGCGATGTTTGTACTGCTACAGATTTGTGGCGATGTTTGTACTGCTACAGATTTGTGGCGATGTTTGTTATATGTATGTGTCTGCAATCCACATCTGATATGATAAATTTGATGACAGTCACTGCTTTTTACTTCTATCGACAATATGACCGTATGTTAATGTACAGTAAAATATTGTTATAATAAATCCCCATATAACGAATTACGGCTTATAATGAAACAGGCAAATTGCATTAAAGCAGAGAGATGAGAAACCCTTTTATAATGAATTTCTGCTTGTAACAAATCACAATATACTGTAATGCACGCTTAATGAATACTGCTTATAATTATTATACAGTAAAACAGGGGGGAAAATATACCTACTCTTAATGAATTCCTGTGTTTTATTGATCAAATATTGCTTATAGTTATTATACAGCTTACAGTAAAGTAGGCCATAAACGTACTCTGCTGCGTTTTATTGAAGTAAGCAATGCACAATTATAATGAATTGCTTGTTTATAATGAAACGGGCAATAAATAGTTATAATGACTTATTACTTATAATGAAATAGACAATATACAGTAAAACAGATATAACCTGCTGGTGATGAATTTCTAACATACTGAGATAGTAGCGAGGTACTTTGTTTGTAATTATACACTGTAGTAGGACATGAATACCAAGAACCCCGCATTAATGAAGAAGTACTTACAATGAATATCTGTATTTAACAAATTATAGAAAACACAATTGGACATAATGAATTATGCTTTTTTAAAAATCATCAAGATCAGATTCCCAGCACTATAAGTGTGTTGTCATTATGTAGATATTGTGGACTAGTGCCGTTGTAATATCACTATATGTTGACTGGTTTGTGCAATAATTCAAGATTCTCAGGAGAGCTTGCAGAGTCATTCGGATAAAATGGGATCTGCTTTAATGTGTTGGTACTAGGAAATAATGTTTATAGACATAGTACTTGGGCAGAATGTTTGTGTGTGTAGCACACACTTTTATTTGATGCACAACAGACACCTCATAGCTTTTTATAAGTCACAGTAACAGATGTTTCTTGTATTTAGTTGGGTTTTTTTTTTTTTTTTGGCCGACATTTTGTGAACAATGTTATGTGACTTTTTTTTGTGAAATGTACTTCCGATTTCAATAAATTGATTGATACATTAGCAGTTTAGTGATTGTTCCTCCAGTGTAGTTGTAAGACCGCCTTCATCATTACATGCAGTGTAGTTCAATCAGAATTAGAAACGCTTTTCACTGGATATTACAAAACTGTAAATAAACCTTCATATAAGACTACTTTTGGACCTCATTACACACACATATATATATTTGATAAGTGATTGGGATTGAGGTGACAGTTTTTCGTTGTAATGGGTCGCATTGCATATTTTGTCACCGCTCGGTGTAAAACTTGTTTTGGCGTTTTGTTTCGCTCTCAATGGAATGTCGTAACATGAATAGTCAATTCGCGGCCAGTATCGAGTTGATGCATGTTAATGAACCACGCCTACATGTTTTTATTAATATTGATTGTATATTTATTGATATTGACTGTATATTTCTAACTATGAACATGTAACTGTCAAATCTGAGTAATAACTGCAGTCACGTGACTTGCGATTTGTAATACATGGTGGTTTTGATTTCTGCTTGCCAGTCGTTTTTGTGTTGAACCTGATGTAAATTTCTTTGCAAAAGAACATTAAATTATTCACGAAAATGTCATATGGTCTTTGTTTAGTTGGGTCTTCCAGGAGAATGTTTGGCGTATCAACACCAGCTGCCGACCTGTAGTGATTTCGACAGAGAACTAGGACTCCACTCCTTTGTAAGAACCTCCACGCAACTATTGTGCGCAAGATTCGAATATTACACTATCTGTGTCTTTGTAGTTTGCATCGCCGCCTCCAGATTTTGATATTTAAAAAAGTGGACCAGTGATATCTTTCATTCGGGTAATCTATTGGGCAGTAGATATTTAGGAGGAGCAGAAGAGGGTCCACCATCTGAATACTTCGTTAGGATGTATTAAAAGCCCTCTTATTTAAACTGACCGCCGACGTGGTCTAGTGGTTAGAACGTTCGCCCCGCATGCGGAAGGCCGGGATTCGAATCGCCTTTAAAACAAGTAGTGACAGTTCCATCGCCAAACGCTCGGCATCAGGTGTGACTGTCACAGGTCCTCAGAGATTGCCACTTTATGTGTGGTATGCTAAAGAACCCTCACTGCTCAATGGCCCGAAACGCCGAGCAAAGGCTTAAATTTTAAGCCCATCACCGGTCTTGGTGAAATTCTCGAGAGAGACGTTAAACAAGATGCAATCAATCAAAATTATTATACCCCCCGCAACAAGTTGTGGGGAGGGGGGGGGGTATACTGGAATCGGGTTGTCCGTCTGTAGACGCAATGGTTTCCGGGCTCTAAAGCATTATCCTTTCCACCTACCGTCACCATATCATATATATGGACTACCCATGGGATGAAGATGTTCCCTATCGATTTTGGGGTCAAAAGGTCAAGCGCACTGGACATCGAAGTAGCAATATGGTTTCCAGGCTCTAAAGCGTTATCCTTTCACCTACAGTCACCATATCATACATATGGACTACCCATGGGATGAAGATGTTCCCTATCGATTTTGGGGTCAAAAGGTCAAGTGCACTGGACATCGAAGTAGCAATATGGTTTCCGGGCTCTAGCGTTATCCTTTCCACCAACAGTCACCATATCATACATATGGACTACCCATGGGATGAAGATGTTCCCTATCGATTTTGGGGTCAAAAGGTCAAGCACACTGGACATCGAAGTAGCAGTATGATTTCCGGGCTCTAAAGCGTTATCCTTTCCACCTACAGTCACCATATCATACATATGGACTACCCATGAGATGAATATGTTCCCTATCGATTTTGGGGTCCAAAGGTCACGTGCACTGGACATCGAAGTAGCAATATGGTTTCCATTTGAATTCTTTAATGGCTTTTTTCATCTCACGGAGATGCTGTGTTCCTAGATACCTTTTGGATCATAATACTGAAGTTTTACTTATTACCAACACTCTTTGGGAGATTGGGGTAAGCGGGGGGTATTCTTAGTGAGCATTGCTCACAGTACCTCTTGTTTTAATTGCATTGACCCTCAGTCAGGGGTAGAATCAAGGGCAGTAATTACATTGACCCTCAGTCAGGGATATAATCTAGGACAGTAATTGCATTGACCCTCAGTCAGGGGTATAATCTAGGACAGTAATTACATTGACTCTCAGTCAGGGTTAAAATCTAGGGCAGTAATTACATTAACCCTCAGTCAGGAGTAGAATCTAGGGTAGTTATTGGTGTCGAATTAGAACCCCGAGGATTTCCATATTGATATGCAAATTCAATACTTTGGCTTTATATTCATACACAGCGGTGTTCCTCTTAACTGTTTACCCCCAAATTTTTTTATAGAGGGATACTACACCAGAGAAATTTGTTATGGATGAAAAATGGAGGACATGTACAATATTTTGAAATTGAAATTTTTTAATATTTACTTTATTTAGTGGGGGGAAAAAAACAGTTTTGGTAGAAAGCAATCTGTGGGGAAAATTGAAAACCTTGTTGGACTCGAACTTGCTATCTTTAGTTCAGCAGTCGAAACGCTACATGTGTAAGCTTCTCCATCGTCAACTTCCCATGATATTTATGTAGCAATATTCCATTATCACCTGCATGTGGTGTTTATCTAGATCTCAACTGATTCGATTAGCAAGAGCTTGTTCTGCGTATAGTCAGTTTTGAAATCGAGGTAAGCTACTTACAAACACGTTGATGGTACAGGGGTTTCAACAGTCTCGATTGAAGTCAGCATTTCGCAAATTCTATGGTCGTTATAACGATCTAGTTCGTCAATACAACTTATCATTGGGTCAAATGCTGTCTGACGTGTTTCATACCGATTGTTAAGCCGTTCTTGGCACACTAATTTTGACTGCGGATAACTCCGTTTACCTGATCAGGATATAGGACTCACGGCGGGTGTGACCGGTCAACAGGGGATGCTTACTCCTCCTAGGCACCTGATCCCACCTCTGGTGTGTCCAGGGGTCCGTGTTTGCCCAATTTTCTATTTTGTATTGCTTATAGGAGTTATGAGATTGATCACTGTTCGTTATCTTCACCTTGCATGTGTAACCTACTGAACTACTCAGTTATGTACATGCAATTCAATCTAAACGGAATAGACAGATATTGCTGATATTTCTATTTCTATTTATGTTTTATAAGGAGGTCCGCCATTATGACGGTGTTGTAAACCTCCTTAACGCGTTGAGCTTTTCTGATTGATCTACCGACGCTGTGTCCTTTGTTGTTTCCAATTTCAGCCAAACTGCTACAAAGTATCTTAAGGTAAATGGGATTCATGTTTGTTCAAATGAAGGAATGTGCCTTGCTCCTTCTTAAGGAGAATGTGATTAAGAAATGGTGAAATTAGGATGGGTGTCTCCCAAGTTCTCAAGAACTACTGAACTAGAGAACCGAAAGAAATGGGCAGCGATAAAGGTAAGAGTTTTACATGGGAATACACATCTATTGGGATATTTTTGTGGCCCTTCGCAACGTGGAAGGGAACATAGAAATACCGGTGTCCGTATGTCCGTCCGTCACTCTGGACTTTGTGGACGCAACTCCTCGGAAACTGCTCAACAGATTTTGTTAAAATTTTGTAGAATTGTTAGTCACCATATTTAGTATTTTGAGTTATGGGACTGTTGAATTTGTACATGCTACTCTATAAGAACACTGTGGACGCAACTCCGACGAAAACGCTCTAAGGATTTTTTTTTTTTTTTTTTTTTTTTTTTTTTTGCAGGATTGTTAGTCACCATATAAAGTTGATCATATTATGCCGCCATTTTGATTCAACAAATTCCACAGGAGTTATGGGACTTTGTTGAATTTGAACATATGCTACACTATAGGAACGTGGGGATCCGGGTTAGAATATGTTCTCAATACCCCTTGCTTCTTGTAAGAGGCGACTAAATGGGACGCGGTCCTTTGGATGAGACCGCAAAAACCGAGGACCCGTATCACAGCAGGTGTGGCACGATAAATATTCCTTCCTGCCCAAAGGCTGTAAGCGCTGAGCATAGGCCTAAATTGTACAGCCCTTCACCGGCAATAGCGATGTCTCCATATGTAAGATTCTTAAATGGGACATTAAACAGTATACACTCGATCAATCACTATAGTAACTCCTCCCAAACCGCTCAACAGATTTTGTTTAAATTTTGTCGGATTGTCAGTCACCATATGTAGTTGATCATATTGTGCCGGAATTTTGATTCGACACAGGAGTTATGGGACTTGATTGATTTTGTACATGCTACACTATGTCTATAGGAACACTCTGTGGACGCAACTCCATCAACACCTCCCAACACCACAGTATGGGTTTTGTTCAAATTGTGCAGGTTTTAGTCACAATATGCAGTTGATCATATTACACCGCGATTTTGAATCTACAAATTTACAAGAGTTTTAAGGGACTTTTGCGCTTGAACTCTGCCGCGCGGGGTACACATGGCTACGCGTAGTAATCTTGTTAATTAGAAAATCTTGAGAATAAACCGGTACAATTTATCAAGTTAGTATGTATTGATTGATTGATTTGATTGCTTTGGACCACACCCAACCATTTTTCAGTTATCTGGTGGCACCCAGTTTTGGATGAGAGAACCCAGATACAGTGTACCTGGGAAGAGACCACTGACCTTCCGAAAGTAAACTGGGAAACTTTCTCACTAACAGGCGCGAGCGGGATTCGAACCCGCGCCGACCAGAGGTGAGAGGCCGTGTGATTTTGAGCGCGATGCTCTAACCACTCGGCCACGGAGGCCCTAATTTAGTATGTAAGCATCCTCACATAGTGTAGATTCAAGATGGTTTACATCATGATCTCAAGGACAACAATACACACACCCTTGTATCCGCGCTGGTTATGAGATGTGAGTGGATGTAGTAAAAATGGCGGAATGGTTTGAAGGTAAGGTTGTTTACCCTGAAATACTTTAACAGAATACATTTTCTGTTGGTTTCTGCACCTTTCAACTGAATGCTGTAAATACAGGATCAATGGTGAGACATAGGAACGCGTTGTTTAATTTTGGAAATAGCAGGGATTTTCCCACTGATTTTCACATAATGTTATCAGATTTTCTTTTGCATTGAAATAGGTTTTTATTTTGTCTCTAGTAGGCATGCAACAAATAAAAGAAGACACCTAATATAACTTATGGCTTTAGAAACAAAGTGTAACTGTTTTGGTGTATCAGAAGTCTAGAAAAATATCCACGTCACATTTTATTTCTTTCCATAGATAGGAGCGTTTTAAGTACTGCCGGAACACCATTTTATTCTGAATTTACACACAGCAATCACGTGATTTTGAAGTATGCGAGTTTGCCAGAAAGACCCGAGAATCAGTAAATTTGTAATGAATAATTCTTTGATATTAAATGTATAGTATAATTTTTCATTTGTATTGTTTTAAAAAAAAAATCAGGTGCATGATATATTTTTGTATATCTTATGTTCCATATGCATTGTATAATTTTTTTTTCATTTGTATTAAAAATTCATTTCTATTATTTATCTACCATTGGTATTCTATATTTACCATTTGTGTTTTATGATTTTCCATACATATTGTATATTTTTTTCATTTGTGTTGTATAATTTTTCATAGGTATTATAAAAAAATTTCCAAGTATGTAATCCGAGGGAATGTTATGTATTTCATTGGTTCCATTATCAAGCTGCAGCCTGTATCTCTGTTATAACTACTGCTATACCATTTGTTTTGTTTGTTGGTGGGTTTTTTTTTTGGGGGGGGGGGGGTATTTTATTTATTTTCGTTTTGAATAGATCCTCAGTACCCCCTTGCGTGTCGTAAGAGGCGACAAAATGGGACGGTCTTTCGGATGAGACCGCAAAAACCGAGGCCCCGTGTCACAGCAGGTGTGGCACGATAAAGATCCCTCCCTACTCAATGGCCATAAGCACCGAGCATAGGCCTAAATTTTGCAGCCGGTGACGTCTCCATATGAGTGAGGGACGTTAAACAATATTTAATAAATCAATTAATCGTTATGCTCTTTATCCCCTAGAGATTTGTTTTTACTCATATTGTGACGTCACCAGCTGTATGTGAAGACAAGTACCGCAGATCTTTAGACCAATGCTTAGCGCTCAGGGCCGTACACAATAGTGGTGGTGGTGGTGGGGGGGGGGGGGGTTCATTATGTGTCAGCGCCTGTCGTGACGCAGGACCTCTCGCTAAAGACCCGTGATCCTCACAACAGAAGTCAAGCATAATTTTACTTGTCAGTATATATCGTGGGTCAATATTTATGTACTTAGTGGCAAAATTTGCAATCGTGATTCGTTGCTATGATAAAACCTGGCATGGTGATGACGTCACAGTATAATGTCTTATAGGCACTATAAATTAAATGAAATTATACCTTCAATTCTTTGGCCAGGTGCCAAGGACATTCGTACCAAATCGACACACCCATTTTGTTTAAGTAAAGGTAAATATATTACCTGACAGGTGAAAATTACCTACATCGATCACATAAGGGGGGGTGGGGGTGGGGGGGGGGGTCCGCCTGGTGACACCTTTTGTGGTCTGGAGAGACCGTTACTTGTTGCATGAAAATAAAACGAGAATTTTGGATTTGGAAAAAAGTATCCAGGAATGTTTTATTTTTACATGTATTACATAGGTAGTGTGAAGAACAAAGCGTGTTTAATGTCATCGAAACAGTGTTTCTATTATTGTAGATATTTCATGCTGGAAAATTTAACAGGAATAACGAGTTAGGCGAGATAAACGCACGCTTCGTGACTTCACTCAAAACAAAACTGACAACGCGAGATCTCGTTAGACAAACGAATAATCACTTTGATGGCGATATGAAACCAAGAAAAGGATGTAATTTTTAGAGAGGCATCCAGATCTGTGGCAGATGTCAATTAAGAACGAGAAATGATTACAATTAGTTTCTGTTGTTTTTCTTTAGAGGCCAAAACCTGTCGTTCCAGTTTTGATAATAAGATCTTAATGGATTTTTCGTATCTTGAAATCCGTTTATGTCAGCATCACCAAAACTTCTCTTTTCGAACAGAGTCCTCCAGTCTACAAAGCGGTTGTAATGGTGACCCCCATGGAAGAAATTCTTTCCCGTGTTGAATCGTAGTCGTTTGTTGACCGTAGTTAACAGATTTGGTAGTTCCATGTTTGAAGAGATGGAAAGGGGATTGTCTTCAAACACTGAATTCTTCCCGTATACGTCGTGAATCAAAGCACAAAGTAACGAAGCAAACAACAGGATCCGCGCCTTCATTGTGTCTGTAAAAGAAAGCAGTTGAGTAGAAAATGCAAGAAAATTCGCTGTATTTGTGAATATAAGCGTGTTCACTGTCACTGTGTTTTATTGTAAGTGTGAATTCATTGTAAGCGTGTTCGCTATAACCATGATTGACTGTAAGTGTTTTAAAATTCGTTATAAGCATGTTCACTGTAACCGTGTTTTACTGTAAGTGTGAATTCATTATAAGTGTGTTCACTGTAACCATATTTTATTGTAAGTGTTAATTCGTTATACATTGTAAGCATGTTCGCTGTAACCTTGTTTCACTGTAAGTGTGGATTTATTATAAGTGTGTTCACTGTAATTGTGTTTTATTGTAAGTGTGAATTCATTATAAACGTGTTCACTATAACCGTGTTTTACTGTAAGCGTGAATTCATTACAAGCGTGTTCATTATAATCATGTATTACTGTAAGTGTTAATTCATTATAAGTGTATTCGCAGTAACCATGTTTTACTGTAAGCGTGAATTCATTATAAGTTTGTTCACTATAACCATGTTTTACTGTAAGCGTGAATTCATTATAAGCGTGTTCGCTGTAACCATGTTTTAGTGTATTAGTTTTTCAAACTACTAAGGTAAATCATATACAATAGTGGTAAACCATAAAATGGTCTATAAACATATGGAAGTTTCTACTAGAGCAAACCAAATTACAATGTTAATGGCCGCGTTAAACCTAAGACGTAACCATAGGTAGTGATTGCTCTTTTGCCAAACCCTCGGCATCAGAGGTGAGAATCACGGGTCTTTCGTATATGACCTTAAAAAATGGAGGCCTCGTTTCGCGGCAGGCGTTGACACGTTATTAAAGAACCCTCACTGCTACGACCCTGAACACTAAGCATAGGTCTAAATTTGTGGTCCTTCACCTACAGCGGGTGACGTCTCAATATGAGTGAAGAATTCTCGACTGAGCGTAAAAGAAATAAAAAAAAATCAACCAACCCTTCCATTAACTGATTATTCATCTTTGAAAATAGCCCTCGTTGTATCTCCCTGACAACCCCAGAAATTATGACGGGAAGATTTCATTAACCTCTATTTTTAAACATGTCTAATATTGAACAAGCAGGATGTCAATCGAGGAGCAGCACGCGGACCAAACATCCTTAATTTTGTTCTTGATTGAAATTTGTCAGGGCATCCGGACTCAATTAATCCGATGTTTAATTAACTTTGGCCGACAGGAATTATTACGTAACAAAACGGCTTCCGGAACTTTTAAAATTTCCTGTTTTGAAACAAATGAACGTGCCGATATGGTTTTAATGTGTCATTGCTCTTTGATAGATTACGGACATTTAAAGTTCATACTGGAAGAAATCAGCTCATTGTTAATCAAGGAACTTTAAAGTATACAGAAATCTGATTTAAAAGAATTAAATACAGACCCTCGTTATCTCTGGTTTAGAGAACAAATTAATCCTAATACCACGACAAATGTGGTCAAAAACCTGATTAATTCTCCTACATCTCCTTGGAGTTCATTATTTGGAGATGTTGAAATAAGTCCTTCTTAAATCTGAAGTTACACTGTCCTCCCACCTAGATACGCCTACTATCAACATGTAGTTGATGACGCCAGAAGCACGCGCCATCTGGTGTTTATAAACAGCAGCTTTGACATAGTAAAAGGTGAGGTGGTGAAAATAGAATAAATGTCATATTCATAATCCTGTGCTTTTGGTGTTGATTGAATAAATTAATGAAATTATTACATAAAAATTCACTAATACCCATTTTAGTTCTGGAATTCCATCGTCATCAAAAGCAGATTATTTTGACTTGCCTAGATGATCGAGCATGCAGTCTGGGGGGGGGGGGGGGGGGGGGGGGGGCAGTATAAGAGAGAACTTACATGTATACTGCCTCGCTAGAGAGCTAGCTTTTCTAGTGATGTGGTAGAGTGTATCTCTTGATCATATAAATTAAGCAACGGTGAGCATGACCAGCACTTGGATAGGTGACCGCTACACGTTACACTAGTTTGATATGCTCGGTTCATTTGACTATATCATGTCACATTACGTTTGGCTCCAATCGGATCTCACCCGTCCTTTTCCGTAACCGAAAATATTTGCTCTTACGGAAGTGACCGAGTAATTACGATTGGTTTGGCGCCTCTATCTCCGCGTCATATGAAATTCATATTTTCTTTTCAATTATTCATCAACTGAGTTTAACTAAACTAAATCATAATAAACGCAATTTCTACTCATTTTGAACTACATAAAGTAGGGGCGGTGTACTCGCAGTTATCTAAACCTCTTAGCGGTTTGTACATGTAATGTGCAAATTTTCCGAATTTCGTATAAGACGAGTAGAAATTGATTTCATTCCTTAATTAGACGCCACCTTGGAGTTACCTGAGAAGGAATTAGATGCTGGACATTGAACGTCGCATTCTGTATTTGCTACAGTCTATTTTTGCCACAGTTTTATATTTGCCAGTCTATATTTGCCACACATCCTGTATTTGCCACAGTCTGCATTTGCCATAGTCTATATTTGCCACAGTCTGTATTTGCCATAGTCTATATTTGCCACAGTCTGCATGTCTATATTTACAACAGTCTGTATTTGCCACAGTCTATATTTGCCGCAGTCTAAAATTGCCACAGTCTAAATTTGCCACAGTCTATGTTTGTCACAATCTGTCTGTATTTCACACACAGTTTATATTTGCCACAGTCTATATTTGCCACAGTCTGTATGTCTGTATTTGTCACGCAGTCTATATTTGCCACAGTCTGTATTTGCCATAGTCTGCATGTCCATATTTGCCACAGTCTGTATTTGCCACAGTCTATATTTACCACAGTCTGTATTTGCCATAGTCTATATTTGCCAGTCTGCATGTCTATATTTACCACAGTCTATATTTGCCATCATCTATATTTGCCACAGTCCGTATGTCTGTATTTGCCACAGTCTATATTAGCCACAGTCTAAATTTGCCACAGTCTATGTTTGCCACAATCTGTCTGTATTTGCCACACATTCTGTACTTTCCACAGTCTATATTTGCCACAGTCTATATTTGCCACAGTCTATATTTGCCACACAGTCTGTATTTTCCACAGTCTATATTTGCCACAGTCTATATTTACCACAGTCTGTATTTGCCACACAGTCCATATTTGCCACAGTCTATATTTGCCACGCAGTCTGTATTTTCCACAGCCTGTATTTGCCGTTTGATTTACCTGTTTTATTTGCTTTACCATTAGGTTTACCCCTGAATAATGTTAGTGACGTTTATTAGATATACATGCACCCAGCATTTCTCAGTTCCCTTCAATAAGCATATGAACATTTATTGCGAAAAAAAAAAAGAGAAAAGAAAACTGACGCATTGAAATCGTTATCAGGTTTTGCAGCACATTCTTGAAAATCAATCCCCATTGTGCAGACCGAAAGCAGCGAAACCGCTCCCCTTAGATTGTCGACAATTACCAATGATTGATAGTATCCCCTCCCCATCATCAGTACTGTAAAATAAGGCTATATTCGTATATCACAGCACAACATACAACTCTCTATAAATAAAATCCATGATTTAGCAAAGCTGTTTAAACTGATTCGGATTGCTGGGGAGATAAATTTAGATTAAGCAATTCTAAGCTTCTGAAAACCGCATTGGCTTCTCTCGACCTTGAGAATCCGGGAATCTTATCGTCATCAACACAAAATTGATTTCACTGAGCCATGGATTCATAACACGAGTAACAAAGCTAATTAAAATGTACATGAGTTTGCAGTTACGCTAGTCTTTAATTAAGGGAGTGCATGAGAATGACGTCACGTATGAACTTCAGGAGGAAGAGAAGCACACTATTATCTGGAGTTTTGTAAGCATGTGTTGATTTTCACATAAGTCGGTTCAACCGGGCAATAAATCGGTGTAGGTCGGCTCAACCGGGCAATAAATCGGTGTAGGTCGGCTAAACATTGTGATAAATTGGTGTAGGTCGGCTAAACATTGCAATAAATTGGTGTAGGTCGGCTAAACATTGCAATGAACCGGTGTTGGTCGACTAAACATTGCAATGAATTGGTGTAGGTCGGCTTAACCGGGCAATAAATTGGTGTAGGTCGGCTAAACATTGCAATAAATTGGTGTAGGTCGGCTAAACATTGCAATAAACCGGTGTAGGTCGGCTAAACATTGCAATGAATTGGTGTAGGTCGACTCAACCGGGCAATAAATCGGTGTAGGTCGGCTCAGCCAGGCAATAAACCGGTGGACCTATTTTAGTTTGTTGTCGGGTATCCTTGCCTTATGTTTGAGGGTTTTTTTATTTGAGCGATCAAAATTTGAATTAAATCCCAAACTTAAATCTAAGTCTCGATTTCATTTTCTCTCTCGAGATTTTCAGGCCCAGGATTCAAATAGATTCGCACTTCAGTTTTGTAGTATTGTCAATTTTCTTGGAAATATGTTTTTAATGTCTACATGTAAGGGGGATTATAAAACTAAAACCGAAGAACTGGGATCATAGCGCTTACTTGTTATTGAGTTATAGTGTATTAAACTCTCGACCTTTTTGAAATTACGATTTATATTTATTTCTTCATATGTGTACGCTCATGTGCTACCCTGTTAGGTCATAGCTATAGATAAAGGTCGCATTATCAATACAGAGGTGATATCGCATGGCTATTGTTTTAATATTAAGTGATATCGCATGACTATTGTTTTAATATTAACTGATATCGCATGGCTATTGTTTTAATATTAGGTGATATCGCATGACTATCGTTATACTATAAGGTAATATCGCATGACTATTGTTCTGATATAATGTGATATCGCATGACTATTGTTATAATGTAAATGTGATATCGCATGACTCTTGTTATAATATAAGGTGATATCGCATGTCTATTGTTATGATATAAAGGTGATATCGCATATCTATTGTTATGATATAAAGTGACATCGCATGTCTATTGTTATGGTATAAAGTGATATCGCATGTCTATTGTTATGGTATAAAGTGATATCGCATGTCTATTGTTATGATATAAAGTGACATCGCATGTCTATTGTTCTGCTATAAAGTGACATCGCATGTCTATTGTTATGGTATAAAGTGTTATCGCATGTCTGTTGTTATGATATAAAGTGATATCACATGTCTATTGTTATGATATAAAGTGATATCGCATGGCTATTGTTGTGATAGAAAGTGATATCGTATGTCTATTGTTCTGCTATAAAGTGATATCGCATGTCTATTGTTATGGTATAAAGTGATATTGCATGTCTATTGTTCAGCTATAAAGTGATATCGCATGTCTATTGTTATGATATAAAGTGATATCGCATGTCTGTTGTTATGGTATAAAGTGATATCGCATGTCTATTGTTATGATATAAAGTGATATCGCATGACTATTGTTATGATATAAGGTGATATCGCATGTCTATTGTTATGATATAAAGTGATATCGCATGTCTATTGTTATGGTATAAAGTGATATCGCATGTCTATTGTTATGATATAAAGTGATATCGCATGTCTATTGTTATGATATAAGGTGATATCGCATGTCTATTGTTATGATATAAGGTGATATCGCACCTCTTTTGCTCTCTCCCTTTCACTACAATGGCGGCTGTAAAGTTATGATAAAGCTTGTAATAGCAGCACCACTAGTTGGAATCGTTATGAAATAATCTACAGTAATTAGTACTGTTAAGTTGATTTATATTTAAAGGAGATTTCAACCATTAAAGCGAGGGTGTTCCCAAAGATTGTGAAGAAACCTGAATAATGATAACTTTGTTTTACGCTATTATTTCAGTGTCATAGAGATTGCATTATATAAAGCTTGACCACAGTGTTTTGTGTACTAGTACGTCTTCTTTGTTGTAGAAAAAACTTATCTTCTTGTGTAAGTTTCATTCCGTTGATTTTCATAGAAGGTCAACAACTTTACAGTATCGTGATAAAGGGAAAAAACAAATAGTGTCATCTTGGGTTGTCGAGAGCGCATTAAATTTACAATAATCATTGTCTGTTTTATTTTACATATCGATTTCTCGGATTAATTCTTTTGATCCTTAGCGCGAGGAGAAGGTTCTGTGGTATTGTTACATTTCGTGTGTTTATTGTCATGCTATTAATGTGCATATTGTTATGTTATTATGAAATAAACATGCCACAACCACATGAATTATTTCTGTAAAAGGTCAGAGAAAATGAGACCGAAACCTTCCATTTCGGGATTTGAGCCCATAATTCAGTGTCCCACATATTTCTATGTTATATGAGTTGAGATGTCTATTTTTATCGGGTTTGTGTGGAATAGAAAGGAGTGAATTTTGGTACGCTTCACTTCACATCGGTGTTTACTATTTACCTGTGTGGACGGATTCGACAGGTGTACATCTCGACATGATAATTACATCACTAGTATTCGCTTTTGAAGCATAATATACAGTAGAAACACATCTTTATATAAGATAGAAACACATCTCTATTTGAGAAGACAGGTACATGTGTTCAGTTACCATGTTTACGTACCATTCCAAATTTAATGTCACGTATTATTGTCAGTTTCCAAAGAGGATTGAATTCGCGGAAGGTTCAAAATGTTTTTAAAAAATTGCTAATTTACAATTTTTCCTATATTCAGCAAAGAGTTGTTTCAAACATAGATAATACGATTAAGACAATCATCCTAATAATATCAGTGACTTATTCACTGGAATAAACCGTCAATGTAAACTAAAAACAAGAGGTCCATAGACATTATCGATCACCTGGGTATGACTTAAAAGTATTCCTAGTCCGAAGTGCTATGGAATCTATAATGATTTTCCTGTTCTGCATACCTAAGCCAAATTCTAATATTTAACAACAGTATATTGATTAATTGTATGTTGTTTAGCGTCACTTCCGAGAATCTTTCACTCGTATGGAGACGTCACCATTGACGATGAAGGGCTGCAAAATTTAGGTCTATACTATGTACAGGATTAAAGACCTATACCCGGCGGTTACGGCCTTTAAGCAGGGAGGGAACTTGATTATGCCACACCTGCTGTGACACGGGACCTCAGTGTTTGCTGTCTCAACCGAAGGACCGCCCCATTTAGCCACCTCTTATGACAAGCAAGGGGTACTGAGGACCTATTCTAACCCGGGTCCCCACGGACCAGCAGCTATATAAAACAAGATGTGTTTTTAAAACACTAATCCCCCTAAAATTTCAACACTGATGAAACACTTTACATTACATACTGTAACATAGTGCACTATATATGACTATTTTGGAACCGTCTTAGAGCAAGAACCTTTTCTGCTTTTCCTAAATATGCACTTAGTGTTTACACAGTATCAGCAAACTTTAAAAAGTCTTTCACATGATAGAGACATTTAATCTCTATACCCCCGTGATCATGAAATTTACAATGTCGGTAAAGGGTCACCTGTTCCTTTTAAATATATAATTTGTTTCAATTTAGTATCATAGCATTAATGAAGATGTTATCTAAATGTTTAACGCATAGATATTATATATACAAAGTTTGGCCCCGCCCTGGAGTCAGAACCCCTACCCCGGGGATCATGAAATTTATAATATTGGTAGAGACCTGCCTGCGCTACATCATTATGCATTAAGGTTTTCTTATAAGTGTGCGGTTGTAGAGAAAAAGATTTTTGTAAATTGGTCATTTTTGGCAGGGATGCCGGAGTCCTGAAATTTGTAATAACAAAGATACTTCATACCAAATTTAAGAAGAATTGGAAGGGTATTTACATGCATCAAGAAGAAGTTAAATTGCACGACGGACGACGACGGACGAAGAACTGAGGGACTCGGGTGACCTAAGACACGTTTAGAAATACATCCGTGTGTTTCAAATATTAAATTTCGGCACTAAATCACAGGTACATGAAATGCTCTATTTATCAAAAATAATCATTACGATCTTCTATTCTTATCTTTGATATTGTTTTGCTTTATAAGAATTTAGATTTATTAACCAAACACTGTCGGTAAAATAAATAAACCCCAGCCTCCATAAAGCATCGCATCTGATATATATATATATATATATATATATATATATATATATATATATATATATATATATATATATATATATATAAAATATAATAAATGAACCTGTAAGTTGTATTTAGGTATAAGAATTGTAAAGCTTTATTTAAACATGAAAAAGTATTTAAGCTGTACATTTTCAAACTTGGAAAACATTTAAATTTTGTATAAACATGAAAAAACATTTAAGTTATATCGAAACATGAAATAAATAAAGAAAAAAAAAAAAAAAAAAAAAACACAACGAAACACAAATATCGAGTTATCCTTATTTTCTATAATCTGTGATTAAAATATGAAATATGTACCTATCGATATCTGCGAAATTTTAACTCAATCAAATTGATTGAATTAAATTAATTGAAAATCAAACAAAATTAAGGAGACCCGCGATAGATCTGTTTGACATCCCGTGTATCATGTAGCAATGAGTGATTAGGTACTTACGTCACCGCTATAGTCCCTCGTGTAGTGTCCGCACAACTACTGCTCGCTAAAGATGACACGAGAATCGTCTGACAGGGATTATATAGGACGAGAGAGGCATGCGATCAATGGGATCATCCGGGCACTTGTTCAGCTCGCTCGCCTGGACGGAGCTGATTAAATTTATCCAATAAAAGTGAGAACTACTTCTGTATTGAAATTAATGAAGTGCTGAATGACTCTCTTAAAATAAGAATCTGATATTCTGTCTTATGTCTTACGACTGATTCAGACACCTTAGTATCATCACTGTTCTCACGGATATCGACATTTAACCACTCAAAGTAAATACCATTCTCACGGATATAGATATTTAACCACGCAAACTAAACACCATTCTCACGGATATCGACATTTAACCACGCAAAGCAAATACCATTCTCACGGATATCGACATTTAACCACGCAAAGTAAATACCATTCTCACGGATATCGACATTTAACCACGCAAACTAAACACCGTTCTCACGGATATTGACATTTAACCACGCAAAGTAAATACCATTCTCACAGATATCGACATTTAACCACGCAAAGCAAATACCATTCTCAGGGATATCGACATTTAACCACGCAAAGTAAATACCATTCTCACGGATATCAACATTTAACCACGCAAACTAAACACCGTTCTCACGGATATCGACATTTAACCACACAAACTAAACACCATTCTCACGGATATCGACATTTAACCACTCAAACTAAACACCGTTCTCACGGATATCGACATTTAACCACGCAAACTAAACACCATTCTCACGGATATCGACATTTAACCATGCACACTAAACACCGTTCTCAGGGATATCGACATTTAAGCACGCAAACTAAACACCATCCTCACGGATATCGACATTTAACCATGCACACTAAACACCATTCTCATGGATATCGACATCTAACCACGAAAACTAAACACCATTCTCACAGATATCGACATTTAACCACGCAAAGCAAATACCATTCTCACGGATATCGACATTTAACCACCCAAAGTAAATATCATTCTCACAGATATCGACATTTAACCACGCAAAGCAAATACCATTCTCACGGATATCGACATTTAACCACGCAAACTAAACACCGTTCTCACGGATATCGACATTTAACCACACAAACTAAACACAATTCTCACGGATATCGACATTTAACCACTCAAACTAAACACCGTTCTCACGAATATAGACATTTAACCATGCACACTAAACACCATTCTCAGGGATATCGACATTTAATCACGCAAACTAAACACTGTTCACGCGGATATCGACATTTAACCACGCAAACTAAACACCATTCTCACGGATATCGACATCTAACCACGCAAACTAAACACCGTTCTCACGGATATCGACATTTAACCACGCAAACTAAACACCGTTCTCACGGATATCGACATTTAACCACTCAAACTAAACACCATTCTCACGGATATCGACATTTAACCACGCAAACTAAACACCATTCTCACGGATATCGACATTTAACCACGCAAACTAAACACCGTTCTCACGGATATCGACATTTAACCACGCAAACTAAACACCATTCTCACGGATATCGACATTTAACCACGCAAACTAAACACCGTTCTCACGGATATCGACATTTAACCATGCACACTAAACACCATTCTCAGGGATATCGACATTTAAGCACGCAAACTAAACACCGTTCTCACGGATATCGACATTCACCTAACAACACAGTATTTTTACTTGTTACCAATTTATTTTTTAAATCCCAGATTAGGTATCAAAATGCATCATAGTGTTAAAACTAGTTTCATAACATTGTGACATTCATGATAAATTCAGTGTCGACACAAACGGATTTTGGCAATAGCAATACCAAGAACGACAAACGCACTGGTCTTCCAGTCTTCTAAACACGCGTCATTTTCCTCTGCTAACAATTCAAAGACGCGTGAGTTCCCACTGCTAACAATTCAAAGACGCATTAGTTCCCACTGCTAACAATTCAAAGACACGTGGGTTTTCACTGTTAGCAATTCAAATACGGGTGAGTTCTCACTGCTAACAATTCAAAGACGCATTAGTTCCCACTGCTAACAATTCAAAGACATGTATCCACATGTTTCAGACCCCCCCCCCCCCAAAAAAAAATAGTAATGATTTTGAAAAAACCTGCTTCTTTATCAATTTGTTCATAACGAAATACCATACAGAGAAGCAAGCAGACGAGTTAAATGGATAGAAATCACAAGATTACTTACAGTTTGTATAATAAATGTGTATAAATCACAAGATTACTTACAGTTTGTATAATAAATGTATATAAATCACAATATTACTTACAGTTTGTATAATAAATGTATATAAATCACAATATTACTTACAGTTTGTATAATAAATGTATATAAATCACCAGATTACTTACAGTTTGTATAATAAATATATATAAATCACAATATTACTTACAGTTTGTATAATAAATGTATATAAATCACAAGATTACTTACAGTTTGTATAATAAATAAGGAAGGTGAACCTTTACCGGAGAATCTGAGACTATTTACAACCATGAAGACATTCTAGATCACGTGTTCCTAGAGAAAACGTGTTTGTCATTCTTACCGGTACAGAAAAAACGTGTTTGTCACACATACCGGTACAGAAAAAACGTGTTTGTCATTCTTACCGGTACAGAAAAAACGTGTTTGTCACACATACCGGTACAGAAAAAACGTGTTTGTCATTCTTACCGGTACAGAGAAAACATTTTGATGTGATATTGAAGAAAATACATAAAATGGTCTCTAAGTTTTGTACAAGTACTACCAGAGGATTGGCGTGTCATGAAAATCAATAAGAGGTGATGTTGTCACGCACGTAAAGCGATAATTCAATCTATAAGCCATAAGGAAGACAATTTCGTTTCTACGTCTCACCTGTCCAGACACGTTTAAACACCTTACTGACCAGTAAAGAGAGAAAATAATAAAAGAGTCATTGTGTGTGTACTGTACAAATGCGAAATACATCACCCAAGCCCCACGAGGATTGAAATATAGCGCTAAATATCAACTTAAAACTGTTAACTTCTGTCATTAAAAATGATGTCAATTGCGTCAGGACGTTAATTATCAACACGACACACTTTTAACTTCTGTCATTAAGAAAGTAATATTCGGAGTTTAACTCGAGACGTGGAACATTTTGCAGTTCTGATAACACGAACGTGTCATTCTGGTAGATTTCATCATTACAGAGTCTAAAATTACCTTAATCTGAGATTAAGTGACTAATTGTAACACCTGGGATAACTTTAACCTGTCGTGTACTTTTACCGATTTGTTTTTAAATAAATGAACCCGAGAGCAAAGTATGTGATATATTTACACCTCCTATGATTTTCGTCTTTGCTTAACAAACAGCAATGGTTATGAATGCGCTGCTGTAGGGAACAATGCGCGTATGGATCTTGATCAAATAGCACCTCTATTTTAATGACTGGAAATTCCGACAAAAAATAAAAGTAGAATGTAAATATTTAAACAATGAAATGCTTTCTTTGTTGTTTCATCGAGTGATGAAGGTAGCTAGCATTGCAGAAAAATGCATTATCCGGATAAGTGGTGAAGGTATATATGTGACGTATTAAATTTATGTTGGATGTGCGCAAGTGCGCTAGAAAAATATTATTAGAAACATTATGGGAGATGAGGTATATAGTCGTACTGAATAATTATTTTATGTTAAACTTGAAATTTACCCCCCCCTCCATTGCTCATTGTGGTTCTCTCTACCCTGTGCCTCCGTGGCGTAGTGGTTACAACATTGCGCTCAAACTCGCATATACTCTTACCTCTGCTCGGGGCGGGTTCGAATCCTGCTCACACCAGTAAGTGAGAAAGTTTCACAGTTTACTTGCGGAAGGTCGGTGGTCTCTTCCCAGGTACATTGTATCTGGGTTCTCTCCTCCCCAATAAAAACTGGGCGCTACCATACAACTGAAAAATTGTTGAGTGTGGCGGAAAACTTCAATCAATCAATCTGTCTGGCTATCTTTTGCTGAATGTGTCCCGCCAACAGCCTGCAGGCCATACTCGCTTGAAATCATTTCGCTTGCAACATCAAGTGATCATGAATATTTCAAAATGGGGCGTTCACTATCCGACTCGGAGAATATATCACTAAATAAGAAATTATTTTGATTACTTTTAGGCCAAAAACACACTACAGTGCATTTGTAATACTTTAAAGTTAATATATAGTAATATATATATAGTTATATAGTAAACTATAAATATAGTAATGGGAATGGAATATCAAGAGGTTTCCATTCTGTCGTGAGAAATTATAGGTTCTCTGTAATAGTCATGGATGCAGGCTGCAACGTTCCCGGATTTTCGTGCGGAGGGATTATTTTAACAAGGTAGTGCATGTTCTGACCCAATCTCTACCCAGAGTTATCGTTCCCGCTACGCTCCACCAATACCTCTGTCAACGTCTAAAAAGTTATATCAAAATGTACAAAAACTAACTTAGCATATCGAACTGTAATGATAATATCTGAGCAAATCAAACACTTCTCTGAATTTTTTAAAATCAGAAGATGGTAAATATGAGACACCTGAGCGAATTAGAAGGTTTATATAAATATTCATTCATTCAATAATACTAGTATAATCATGGAATTCGTTGTTTTTGTGAACCTACTTTAAGATTTAAAGCATAAAACTTAAACTTATAAAATTATTATCCATGATGCTATAGGTAAAGGTAAGTTTTGCTAAGAATCTTGACATTTAGACGTTGACAGAGGTGTTGTAGCGCAGCGTAATACGCCCTCTGGTGAGAGATTGGTTCTGACCCAGATGGTCCACCACTATATGCGTAATAATTGGACTTTTACTGCTTTCGGGTGCAAGAAATCATTCATATTTGGGTTGACATATAAAATTTAGAGAAATTATTTATAGCTGAATATACAACTCTTTCGAAAGATTATGATTCAAGACCAAGATGTGTTAACTAGTGAAACACTGGGATGTCCCCATAAGGTACTTGTACACGTAGGAAAGTCATTCTGGTAGCCAACGAAAGGTCTTTTCACAAGGAATACACATGTGAAATATCAAAACCTAATTTGAGAGACACTAACCATTCACAATTCATATAGCCTTGGTTAAAAAATTTCAAAAGTAGGTCAAACTCCAAGGTCATGAGGTCAATTTTTTTTATATCTTGTCACAAGGCATACACGTGTGAAATATGAACCATTCATTCAAAAGTAATGGCTGAGGTAAATGTTTTTGTGGACAAACAGACAGACGGACGGACAAACCAAACACTGCATGTAAATGACCCCGAATCTCCAGTTTCATACGGGCAACTCTAACCGTTTTACCCATCAGCCTCGTTTTGATGATGTTTTTCTTTTACCCACAATCCACCCACTGACTCTATATAAGACGTTTAGCTTACTGTATATATGTACACTACACCACATGTCTTTCTGTGAAATTCAAGTACAAATGTAGGATTCAAAATGAAATGCGATTGGATATCGTTTATAATCCAGTTACAAGTGCGTTTTGAATCACGGAGATTTATTCTGGTTTTTCATATAATCTTTTATTAATTAAAATTTTCATTGCAAATAATATTTGTTATGATCGCATTTGCATTTAAAAATGATTAATTATATGCAAGGCATATCAAACAGTATTCGTTGCTGACCCCGCAGATTTTGATGAAATTGTACATTAAGTTCTATAGCTCACAGGGAAAATAGCGGAACAGGCCAAGGAGCTACAAATCCAGCCCTTATGAAAACTTGCGATTGACAACGGGAAAAAAAAAATTGCGTACGTCGAGGCCTTATCACTATGTATTCTTGCATTGATCACCGTCTCAGAAATTTAACGTAAAAAAAATTATTACATATTTTCCTAATTAACTAAACATTTATCAAGAACCTTCATGCGAACCGAAAACCCAGATCTTTAAATGATTTTGTTTAATGACGTAATCAAGCTAGGTAGTCAGTCAATTCCATTCCCGCTGATCAGCGTTCTATCCATTGCAAGAGAGGCGATGCGACGAGATTTGCTCTTCTTCAAGGGTCAACGGGAGGTAGCTCAATTTGAAGTTTAGGAAATTCATTTATAAAATTAGGTAAACAATGTAAGCAGATGTTGTACAGACCACGCTATGAATACAATGAAAGAGGATATTATTGACCGATTAAATTGAAATCAGACTTATATATCCCGCCCCTCCACGATGTACTTGTTTTGTATATAGTGATCATAAGCGAGCGTATCAAAAGATTTAATTTTGATTAGGTTGACATAATTAAACTATGTAATATATGTGAAGCAGGACATACATGCATTTCAAACAAAACAAAACTGAGGCTTTTGATTTTGATTAAGGTAGACCTATACTCGGCCTTAAATGGACTCAATCATGGAAAAAATGCCTGTAGAAGAGTTTATCGAACAGTGTGGTGAGTTGATTAAACAGTTGTGGTGAGTTGATTAAACAGTTTGGCTTAGTTGGCCATAAGGTTGAACACGTTGTTGTCAGGAGAGATCACGAGCAGGCGTTTGAAATTAACAATAGCTGATTATAAATCTATGCAAACATTTTATCCAAGCTAGATAATCACGCGAGAGTTCACAATGAGCACAGTAATTCCTATTTTGAGGAAGTAATATTCATACTTAGAGAGTTTAATGACTCATACCCTGAAGAATATCGAAAGCATAATTACGATTTTTATTGACACATATCACAGTACATTTTTCATTTCCCTATCATGACAAAGTCAGATATTCTTTTTGATAAAGACCGATGTCTCCGTCATAAAAATTAAATTAATGCAATATATTTACAGGATTGACATTTAATGAGCGAGCGGGATCCGGAACAGTGACACACTACAAATCACTACTGAGTGGAAGTGTACTAAGTAAATAAGACGGAACTATTCACTCCACACGGAAGGGATTTTTATTTTAGATCCCAAACACTTCCTCCTATAGCAGTACAACTCTTCTCTCGTCACTTGTTTCTGATGCAGCCAATCGAAACCAACGTAATGCCATCACTTACGAACCATCCCACCATATCAACGTCATGTGTCGTCCTAGAGTTAGACAAGGAAGAGAAAATGGAGCTCAGAATTGTAGAGGAGGAAACTCGAGATCTAGGGGTTTATTTTTCTGGGTTTCTGATCTCCTCTGTTGAATGAATTGGGAAAACTATATAGAAATCAGATGAATAGATTCAGATTTAAAGACATGGAGAAATAGAATAGAATATATACAGGTGTAGGATAAGGAATATAAACATTGCTTGTATTATGAATGTATTTGTACAAGTTTCGACTGTTTTATATCCCTAATAAAACAACCTACAGTTTTATCATACGTACATGAATTAACAAATTTCGCCAATAAACTTCAAAAACGCTTGCTCCAGAGATACTGCTTCCATCTTTAATATTGTTTCATATGTAACGTGAAGTCTGTAAGCTATGATAGAACCTTACTTGATTAGTAAATATATCGTAAAATTAAATAAAAAGCTACTTTCGTTTTCGATAAACACAGTAAAGGATTAATTTCAGAATGGAAAAAATATGTATGAAAATGGTCCGCCGTAAATGTAACATAAATCTGCTATACAGAAGGTTTTCCTGGTGGTGGTGGTCGTGGGGTGGGGGTAATCTGGCTATAAAAGGGGGAAAATCCTACTATATAGCCACATTGCCATGGGGGAAGATCTACTATATAGCCATTTTTCTGGGGGAAAAGATGGCTAGGGGGAAATGCTACTATATAACATCAGTACAACGTCATCAAGGGTATCAGGGGATAATTTCGCACTATAGGAACGTCAGCTATCTTAAAGAAATATATTGATTGTATCTTGCTTAACGTCTCGCTCGAGAATTTTTCACTCATATGGAGACGTCACCAAGACCGGCGAAGGGCTTCAAATTTAGGCCTATGATCGGCGCTAACGGCCATTGAGCAGTGAGGGTTCTTTAGCGTGCCACACCCACTGTGACACGGGACATCCGTTTTTAAGGTCATCTCCGAGGACCAGTGACATTCACACCTGATACCGAGCGTTTGGCGATTGAACTGTCACTACCAGTTTTAACGACTTAGGTCTAAGGCGGCCAGGATTCGAACCCCCTAACCTCTCGGCCACCGCTGCGGTTAAAGAAATCGAAATATATTTCTAGTGATGATACAGGTGTAAAAATGTAAACAATAATTTTAGGATACATGTCAAGAGTAGCCGAGTGCTTAATGAAAGGCGACGATAACGAACAGTGATCAATCTCTTAACTCCTATAAGCAATACAAAATAGAGAGTTGGGCAAATACAAAAGTGGGATCAGGTGCCTAGGAGGAGTAAGCTTCTCCTGTCGACCGGTCACACCCGCTATGAGCCCTATATCCTGATCAGGTAAACAGAGTTATCCGTAGAACAGTGTGACATTTAGCTCTGGACACGACAAAAGTCCGGAGTTTCGCCAACCCTTTTATCAAGGATACAAATAAACCCTTTACAGAAAAGATGGGATTTTATGTTCATAAGACATACATCAACATGTACACTTGTAACTATTGTAGATTTTAAGATGAAATAAAAAAAAATCCCATGGGATTTTGGTGGAAGTTTCACTCCCATCAGTGCTCCCATCAAAAATCCCATGGGAGAAAAAAATCTGTGGGATTGTTTTTCTCCCATAATCAAAATCACTGTGCCAAGAACGGCCTAACAATCGGTATGAAACACGTCAGTCAGCATTTGACCCAATGATAGGTTGTATGGCAAACTAGATCGTTATAATGACCATAGAATTTGCGAAATGCTGACTTTAAACGAAACTGTTGAAAGTATGTAAGAAATTTTCTTGATTTTAAGAGCGGTTTTGTCCTTTCATTTCTCTCTCTAATCCATCTTTTTCTACACAGGTTCTCATGATTACATGTTCAGCATGTAGCACTTTATATAAGGTCATCTCTACCATGGATACAATGTACTTGTAATTTTTATTGTTAGGCACAGGGATCTTAATCGAACAATCCCATTACCCAAAAATGACAACATAAGATACAGAAATGTAGCGGGTTTAAAGTACTTTATTGAGTACACATTTAGGGCAGTCAACATGATGGATTGATAAAGCTTCACTCAAAATCAGACATATTTGTTTTTAAAATGGGAGTTAAAATACCACGAAAATAAATGTCTGCATTTCTAAAGCTTCCCACTGTAGGACCGGCCAATTTTCTTAAAAAGATAGAAACACCTCATATTTCACGTGATATCACATACCGGTATGTAAAAAAGTATAATAATAATTTTAGGATATATGAGAAGTGTAACCAAGTGTTGAATGAAAATATTGATATGTAGCACTGTATAAAAACACAGTTTCCACAAGGCTGAACACTACAGAAACTATATGGTATACAAGTTGTTTCTGCCAAGTTTTCATGGTCCCGCACTGCCACCACTTAAAACCACGTCTGAAGATTTCCTGTGTTATTTGCAGACGCGTGTATAACAATCAAACCTCATTGTAAAATTCTAAGCATTTTCTACAACATAGGCTAGGTCGTGTTTTCTATTCATTTTCTACAACATAGGCTAGGTCGTGTTTTCTATTCATTTTCTACAACATAGGCTAGGTCGTGTTTTCTATTCATTTTCTACAACATAAGCTAGGTCGTGTTTTCTATTCATTTTCTACAACATAGGCTAGGTCGTGTTTTCTATTCATTTTCTACAACATAGGCTAGGTCGTGTTTTCTATTCATTTTCTACAACATAGGCTAGGTCGTGTTTTCTATTCATTTTCTACAACATAGGCTAGGTCGTGCTTTCTATTCATTTTCTACAACATAGGCTAGGTCGTGTTGCTAGTCTAGGTCGTGTTGCTAGTCTAGGTCGTGTTGCTAGTCTAGGTCGTGTTGGGAGTCGATCACGTGTGATAATTATCTGGTTTAGAATTTGATTAAATGATGAATTAATCTGCGTTTTCTTTCCCATTGCCTTTAGGTAATGAAAATTGTATCTTAATCTACAAGACGGTTATTAAAACAAGTCTGTATATGTTAATGCTTTGTATAATTTTAAAAGTCGTATTTCCTCTGAGTGTGCCCAAACAGCACAATCACATTTATTGGATGAAAACCAATTTCCATCTTACAACAATGCCCGTGTACAGGTCTCGGTGGTATGACTTAAAAGACTGCTACAAACTACAGGGAAATCAAATTCAAAAGTTATAAAATGAATTTTGATTGAAGTTTTGTAGTTTGCACGCCTGCAAATGACGCAAGAAATCTCTGTATAATTTCTTCGTGTTCATCAGATGAGACGGACCCATTGCCAGTTGTAGTCAGCATCAACTATAGCCAACAGCAGAAAATATTCCTAGGAAGTTCTTGACTAAAAAGAGGTTAAAGCATGGTGGTGATCAAAATGATTCTGCTTGTTGATATCCTCCTCCTAAATCTCCCAGTTCACACCTGTAACGGTGACCTCTTTGTGACGTCAGACTTTACTCGTCAGCCTCGTTTAGATGATGTATATTTGCCCACAATCCACTTGCGAAGTGCATATAAAACGGCTAGTTTACTTATATGCATTATAGACTGTAAAAGCTACCCTGGATGTCTGTCAGTACGTTATCACGTGGTCAGAGAGGAGTGTCATTTGCTTGATGCTTGTCTGATGTGCAATATCGGGGAGATGGATATAGGATGGAGGCATTTCTGTAAAGATCCAGCACCTGTCATCATACCAGATACAGGTAAGTGTAAATATCAAGCGCCTACCGTCATATCAGGTAAGTAGTGTAAATATCAAGCGCCTACCGTCACATCAGGTAAGTGCAAATATCTAGCACTTGTCGTTACACCTGGTAAAACGAGAGAAATTTAATTTTCCGTTTTACGGATCCGCCGACTCAATTTTTCCGATTTTTTATAAAAAAAAAAAAAAAGTCAGAAAAATCCGGAATTTTTTATATCCACTCATGCTTGGTTTTAAAATTATCTTTATCATTAAAATCAGCAGAACGTTTAATACTGCTAAGCCTTCTCATGGAATTATAAGCGTCTATTTCACAAGGAATATAAACCAAAATGGAGACGCAAGTCATGCTTGGTTTGGTTGTCAAGATTATTCTGAAGATATATGTAAATCAACAGCATCCTAGCACTCAGAAATATTCTAATATAGTTGAGCCCTATACTTTTGATAAAGCATTTGGTCAGTTACTTGCATTGCATTTCAACTAGGCCTCATTAAAGAAAATTTTATTAAGGTATGTAGCCAGCTTCTCTGACAAGGAGTCCATCTTATGCGCAAATCAAGTAATCTCTTTGCATTTAATTTTATGTATATTTCTATGTTAAGATCAGATTATCTAAGTTTTTATGTTAGCTGCATATGCAACATAGTGAATTCAAGTCTTTACATGATTCACCCTGCTGTGTTTAGTTAAAGTGATACAAATTGTTTATTCTACTCCTTATACATGAATAAAATTTTGTGATCAGAAGATGGGTACTGTTGTTCTTTGAAAAAAACCATTTTTAGATGATTCTTCCTGCTTGCAAAAATAGCTAGTTTCCAGCGTACACAGGTTCAATTTCTGATTTATTTCTGTTCAAATCCTATTTTTCTGTGATCTTTATAATAATACTGGGGTAATTTGTGGTACAGCTTGATAGATAGCATTGCTTAGATGATGGTAAGGCCCTTACAACTAATGGGCTATCAAGAATAGACCCGTGCAGGTCGATGGAAAGTGTTACATTTAGTAAAGGTTTTATTATGTGATCAGTAATGTTTGAGTATCTAAAAACCTTATCCGTTTGTTAATTGACATGTCCAAGAAATTGACACTGGTATGTGATAGTTCGTGAGTCAATTGCAAATGTATGTGACGAGTTTTCTGTGTCAACCAGCAACAAAGAGCCAGACATAAACGTGTGATCAAATAGTAACCGAATAATGAAAATGATATGTCTCTTCTTCTTCTTTTTCCTTCTCATACCCACAAGTTTTGAAAAAAAAAATCCATAAAACTAAAAATTAAATTTCTCTCGCCTAATCGTAATTATCAAGCACCTGTCGTTATAAAGATTGTTAAAACCATCCACATGCCCCATAAAAGGAAATATTGCTGCACGTTTGCAGAAATTATATTACAAGCCTGTTAAAAATCTTAGGTGTATGGTATAATATAAGTCTAAAGCAATGAATATATTCCTGTAATCTTGCTGTCAATTAGCAGGTGCACCATATACTTACAATTGTATATGCAATCAACATTAATTAATTCAGATATTTCAAACAACAGGTACATGCGTGTGTCTCACACAGTATAAAGGAATCATGGTATCTTAGTTGTATTTTGCTCGATTGATTTTTTTTATTTATTAAAGAAATTGAAATGTTAGTTTGTCACGACTTAATGCTACTGAAAACTGTGTATGCTCAGGAGACATGCTGACAGCGGAACGTTGTGTATCTATGCATGTAATGCGTCACGTTGTAGGAGTAAGATATGCAGATAACTCCCAATAAATAATGTCAGCAGAGGGTGTCCAGTAATCTAAAACCGCTACAATGCATACATAAATAACACTACCGTATGAAATCTCCAATCATTCGTTTTGAAGAGTAAAATCTTTATCTCAATGTCCAGAAGGTTTTTTCTTGCAATACAACCACTTTTGGACATTTCACTCCAGGCATTATTGCTTGAATGGTCATTGGAGATCTGTATCGCCTCTTTTCGGTCGTCATTTTAGATTACAGATTAAAACTTAAACATTTGATTGAATATCTTCTTTGTCTTTCTTCTTTTCGATGTGCTTTAGAATAACGTTAAACCATCGAGTACAGAATACCTTGCATATTTCAGATCGGGTTTGTTATTCATATATGTTTTGCACCTGAGCAGAGTTATCATTCGTTCAATTGTATAAGGTATCACACCAGTAATTGTCCAATCAAAATGAACTTAGTCAATTGTAGTTCCATTTATTTAAAGAAATATTTTTTTTTCCTTGCGCGATTTTTCTCATTTTCTCTTCTTCTTTTCTCTTAATTTTTGTACCCCTGATTAGGAAATTTTGTGTAATTTGTAGAAATAATCAAGTGTATACAAAGGAACTATTTGCTGTTGGTAGCTGAGGCTACTTCCTGAGGTGCACTCCGGCTGTTTACACACATGTGAAAAACACGTGGATTTGAGGGTAGTCTTGTTTGCGGGTAATTTTTTTTCGAAAATGCCGCGTAGGGTATTGTTTTTCTGGTGTCGGCAGACGAGATAGGTAACATAGAACGTGTCTGACTGCGTTATTCGGCATCAATTTTGTAAACTGATTTTTAATGATTTTTTCCCCTCTATAGTAATATATAGTGAAAATAATTACCGGTGTGATACCATAAGGCATAATGTCTTTTAAAATAATAACATTTCAGCGTATTTCGTTTTATTGATTATAAGAAAACAAAAACATATGTGTTTTCTCTTTTAAAATTTTGCAAAAGTTGAAAATTCGACTGACAACACTGAACCGACTTTTTGTTCTTATTCAACCGACTTTTTGTTCTTATTCATTACACTCAAACGAGCATAAATAATCTATAAAATAAACACAAACATTTAAATGAGGATATGAACCGCACTGAAAGTGCAGTTTACTTATTTCAAGAATACTGATATACATAAACAATTCTTTACACAGTCTTCTCTTCCTTTCTACAAAATAAAACAATTTTTAATGATAAATCAAAGTACTCGAGTTAGGCAAGGGCGGGTGGGTGGGACATAAGTTATCTGCACTAAAAAGAGCCTTCGAATGGTTTCAACATTCTATGTGATTAAATTAAATTCAGACATCAAATTATATTGCTTAGTCTTCATGAGATTGTATTTACGATAAAAAAAAAGTTTAATGGAACAAAGTTTGTTGAAAAATTGAAGTTGACGGGCAATGTGACTGAGAGTTAAAGACGAGTCAATACCAATTCATTTTCTCTCTGAAAGCAGTTTCTGATTTATCGTTGAATAAATACCCACGGTAATTAATGTAGACCTAAGTTGATATTAAAAACATAATGGAGTTCCTCATTGACAATATGGTGATTGGGTGTTCCAACAGTCTCATGGAATTCCCATGGACACAAACTGCACTTAATCATTAGCTGACATGTTTTTGTATGTTTTGAAAAGAAGACATCACACAGTCGTCCACATCTACTTCATACTTAGGTATTTTATTGAACTTAGATGTTAACGGCAAACTAATAACTCATTTTATGACAAACAGAATGATTTCAGCCTCTCTAGCATCAATTTCCCATAGCTATGTGAAAATATTCTACTATCAGCAGCAGACGGTGTTTATGTCTCTCAACTGATTCGATATGCAAGAGCTTGTTCTGCGTATGACTAAATTTTAGATCGATGCATACTACTGGCAAATCAGTTGATGTTACAGGGGTTTTAAAAGTCCCGTTCAAATTCAACATTTCACAAATTTTATGGGCGTTATAACCATCTATCTTACCAATACAACCTTTTATTGGGTGAAATGCTGTCTGGCTTTTCATATCAATGGGGGTGTTCTTTACATACAGAATTTGACTAGGGATTGTTCCGTTTACCCGATCAAAATATAGGGCCCATGACCAGTGTGAGCGGTCGACAGGGTATTCTTACTCCTGCTAGACACCTGATCCCACCTCTCATATGCCAAGGGGTCCGTGTCTGCCCTACTCTTCTTTATAGGAATTATGATATTGATCACTGTTCGTTTTCATCACCTGTTCATCAACAACATCAAAATGTATGACTTTGCAAACCTTTACACGATAATTCCTCATGAAAGATTAAAGACTGGGCTTTTTGACATAGGTAGATTCGTCGTCAATAAAAATGGAAATCTCTATACCTCGCGATCAGTTACATGTATCCAAAACATTCTTATCTTAAACGCCACTCTGACTCTACGTACGATTGCGAGGCAGAATTTATTCAAACTTTTCTACATGAGAAGAAAAATATTTTCCTATGGCCTTATATTCGACATTTAAATTTAGATTGACCAACGACGTATAAAGAATACTAATTTTCTTTCAATGTCAATTTGATAGCGAACACGAGAGAAAAGATGTCACAGTGTTGTCCGCATCTGCTTCATACTTGGATATTTCATTGAACATAGATGTTAAAAGTAAACGAACAGCTCAACTTTAAGACCAACGGAATCACTTCAGCTTTTCTATCATCATTATTCTATATCCATGTAGCATTATTCCATTATCACCTGCATGCGATGGTTGTGCCTCTCAACTGATTTGATAAGCAAGAGCATGTTCTGGCAAATAAGTTGATATTGCAGGGGTTTAAATAGTTTTGTTTAAAGTAAGCATTTCGTAAATTCTCTGGTCGTTACAACGGTCTAATTTACCAGTAAAACTGTTATTGGGTCACGTGCTATCTGATGCGTCTCATACCAATTGTTAGGCCATTCTTCACACATTGATTTTAACTACATGTACGGATTCCTCCGTTTACATTATCAAGATATAGGACTAACGATGGGTGTGACCGGTCGACAGAGAATGCTTACTCCTCTTAGGCACCTGGCGCCAACTGTCGTATGTTCAGGGATCCGTATTTGTCCTAATCTTAAATTTATGTTCTAATTGGAATTTTGAGATTCGTTCATCTTGTCATAGTGGAATGATATATTGGGAAAAAGACTTTGTAAATATGTTTTCCAATAGATATTATGAATCATACTAATATGCAAGCAGGTGGGGCCACAAAATGGTTATATTGAACGTTTTACGGCAAACTAACAACTCAACTTTATGATAAACGGTATGATTTCAGATTTCCATTGTGAATTTTCCATATCTATGTAACAATATTCCATTATAGACTGCATATGGTGATTATATGTCTCAACTGATTGGATACGTAAGTGCTTTTTCTGCGTATGATCAGTTTTTAAATCAGTCTACTGACAAACAAGTTGATGGTGCAGGGGTTTCAATAGTCTCGTTTAAAGTCAGCATTTCGCAAATTCTATGGTCGTTATAACAATCTAGTTTGCCAATGCAACCTATCGTTTGTCAAATGCTGTCTGATTTGTTTCATATCGATTGACAGGCCGTTCTTGACACACTGATGTTGACTTCGGATAATTTCGTTTGCCTGATCAAGATATACGGCTCAATGTGAGTGTGATCGGTCGACAAAGGGTGTTTACTCCTCCTAGACACCTGCTCCCACCTCTGGTATATCAAAAGGTCCGTGTTTGCCCGAATGTCTATTTTGTATTGCTTATACGAGTTATGAGATTGCTCACTGTTCGCTCCCTTCACCTTTTACATGTATAGGGAAAACTTTAAATTCTAGAGTAACTAGGCCATGTACTGTTTGTTATAAAAGTTTCAGCAGATACAGATGAACAAGGTTTGCCAGTTTGAGAACTGGGGAGGTGTGTGCCTATATCTGAAGCAACATATACTAAAATTTCTCCAATTATGGTTAGAAGTGAAGAACGTCAGAGTTTTCATTGATTATATTGCCGTCCTTAATGATCTACGAATAGTGTTTCTCTATTTCTTTAAGATACCAATTGTGACCTTTTTCCTGTCATAACAAAGGAAACTAGGAATAGAAATGCAGTTGTTTCCCATATTATTAGAAATAGTCACTACATATAATGGTGCATGTTGTGACCTGTTGTTTAACTGGCTCACCTTAACCACCTCTGCTATCACTACAGACAATGATACATGTTGTAACTTGGTGTTTAACTGGCTCACCTTAATCACCTCTGCTATCACTACAGACAATGATACATGTTGTAACTTGTTGTTTAACTCGCTCACCTTAATCACCTCTGCTATCACTACAGATAATGATACATGTTGTAACTTGGTGTTTAACTGGCTCACCTTAATCACCTCTGCTATCACTACAGACAATGATACATGTTGTAACTTGGTGTTTAACTGGCTCACCTTAATCACCTCTGCTATCACTACAGACAATGATACATGTTGTAACTTGGTGTTTAACTGGTTCACCTTAACCACCTCTGCTATCACTACAGACAATGATACATGTTGTAACTTGTTGTTTAACTCGCTCACCTTAATCACCTCTGCTATCACTACAGACAATGATACATGTTGTAACTTGTTGTTTAACTGGCTCACCTTAACCACCTCTGCTATCACTACAGATAATGATACATGTTGTAACTTGGTGTTTAACTGGTTCACTTTAATCACCTCTGATATCACGTGTTAAACACTTTCTTCTTTTGTTTCCACTTTTAAGATTTCTATAGCGGACACATTGCTTTCCAAGCTTCGTCTGATGACAGGATTCCAGCACGCGGAGAAGTCCTCATTTTTGACAAAATCCTAGCCAACCTCGGTCATGGTTACAACTCTACCTCTGGGATCTTCAGCGCTCCCAGGGAGGGTTTCTTCATATTTTCCTGGAGTCAGCAAAGCAGGAGAATCAACACATACACAAAAGCTTGGCTTTTCGTTGAGGGTCAACAAAAGGGCAAATTGCATGACAAAGGTGGAAATGTGGTGACCAATTTTGCCATGGTTCATCTTAAGATGCGAGATCAGGTGTATGTTTGTAGCTATTACAAGAATAGTTATGTCGACACTCTGTCCCAGTTTTCTGGATGGATATACGAAAAACCGACAGGTCAGTAAATTCAAAGGGTTTATCACAGGACTTCAAGGTTTATCACATATTGGAATTGTAGTTACTCAAAAAATCAACTGAAAAACGTAGGTTGATCGTCCTGACTATTTCGTCGCTGTTAAGGAACAAGTTTTGTCAGAGATATGCTATTCAAAGTTCACTCAAATAAATACGGGGGGGGGGGGTTACTTCAAAGTTAAAGAACAGAGTATTATCAAGTAAAACAGGGTATCAGGAAAGTAAAACAAATAAAAGTCTCATCAGGCAAACAAAAGTAGATATCATAGGTAAAACAAAAGTAGGCATCATAGGTAAAACAAAAGTAGAAATCATAGGTAAAACAAAAGTAGTTATCATAGGTAAAACAAAAGTAGTTATCATAGGTAAAACAAAAGTAGGAAACATAGGTAAAATAAAAAATAGTTATTATAGGTAAAACAAAAGTAGAAATCATAGGTAAAACAAAAGTAGTTATCATAGGTAAAACAAAAGTAGGCATCATAGGTAAAACAAAAGTAAGTAACATAGGTAAAACAAAAGTAAGTAACATAGGTAAAACAAAAGTAAGTAACATAGGTAAAACAAAAGTAGGAATAATTGGTAACATCATCATCAAGTAGAAATTATTTTGAAATCTTTTAAACACTTTTATTACCCAATACTAATTTAATACATTGTAACAATCTAATTTCATATTGATAAATCCCAAGCCACTGTATCAAAGCTTTCTCAACATCTAAGTGAATAATTCTATCCATAGGATTTCCAATTATGAACATAATCAATAGATGTTTACCAATTCTATAATCAACAAAGTTTGTCCCGATAAAAATATAATCCGACCTCAATGCTCTTGTAGAAGAGCACATCACACATACATACACATTTTGTGTTTTTTCTTTGGAACCTTGAAGAATTTTGTTTTCATTAGATTGGATGATCATGATCCGGTATTTTAAACTTCCTTTGATTAAACGGATAGAATTTATCAATTTTCTTCATGACAAAAAAGGCAAAAATTGTTCCTTGTCTTTCCTAGACATTTAAAATCTCATTTAAAACCATCATTTCTGGGACTAATTGTGTTATTCATTTTCTAAAATACATTTTATTTTGTTTAAGGTCAGTGTAGATTTAAGATTGTGCACGTGCCATTTTGTTCTTACCTTTAAACACTTCATCCTTTTATCTCCGTTTGATTGTTGCATTTTTCTGATCTATATTTTTATAATGATATTAATGATATCTTTCCACAATCTCATCTTGTTTTGAAATTGACATTACCTTCCTCCTTGTTCTATCTGTTAATCAAAAATGATGATCGTTTGCGTTTTACTTCCTCATTTATTTGCTGAATGCTTTGCTTTGTTTCAGACTCTTGTGACATTAACTTCCATGGTACTGCAGTGAATAGAAATAATGAAACCATTGTCTACAAATCACACACGCCACCTGATGAAATACATTCTAGGCTGACTTCCGGTTCTAACGGCACAGTTGTGATAATGTCACTCACTACCGTCAACAGGGGACTTTTTTCTAATTTGCGGTACGTCATAGATGGTGTTGACGTCATGACAAGTGTAATTGACGGCTGGAGATCACGTGACGTCGCTGTTACTTTGATTGCAGTTCAACACATCTATGGGAACTCCAGTATTGAGGTCAGGAATGAGAAAACGCACATCAACAGTGCTGGGAATACTTTAACGGCAGTTTGCATTTCCAAAGGTCTGTACAGGTCATTGATTAAAGAGACACTACAGCTAATTTTACGCAAAAATCATGAAATGACAATTTTCCTAGCGCTTTCTCAATTTTTGTTGCATTGTTGAAAGTATGAACTTTGCGAAAATAACACTTATCTAAAGTTAAAAATTATCGTTTTAACGTAAAAATTAATACTTTTTGATGGCCTATACAAAAAATATCGAGTCTCCTCCTTTCAGTCTTCAGACGCATGTGCATAGACAGTAAACAGTGCAGCATGTCGTCCAGTGAGAGAAAGTGTAGTTGATAGATCTAGAATTTTGACAGATTCTGTGAGAAAAGAGGTAAAAATAGAATGAGATAAAACTCATACGTGAAATAAAATTTACCATGGTATCAGTTTGACCGTTGGAAAACAAAGAGTTCGGAGAAACCCATGTAACTCAGTGGCGGATCTAGGATTTCCGAAGGGGGTGTGAAAGTCAAAGATTAGCCACAGTAATCGGCCATTCTGGTGCAAAATTTGGATTTTCATTCAAAATCTGTGGCGTAAAAAGGGAGGGGGGATCCCGCCTCGCCTCTCCCCCCCCCTAAATCTACCATTGAGATTAGCTGCGAAGACACTACTTTTAAAAGTAAGTGCTATTTTTATCTGAACACAACACGTGTTAGTTGTAAAAACATCGGTCAATAGGAACATGGAAGGGTTTCTGTTGAAATAATGATTGATATAATTACTTATTTTAAGGAGCAGGGAATACTCTTATACTTGAAAGGTGAGTGTGGACCTCCTTGACGGGGAATTTAAATAATTTCCTACACAACACCTTTGCTGTCATTCAAAACCACGTGATGTAAATAAGCATTCAAAAGTCCGAGTCAGAATGAAGAAACCTTTGAATTCCGAACGATCTTCAAAGCGCAGTTGAGAGTAAATTGATGCATCCCAATTGTTCAAAATTGTCAGTATCGATATGAATTTTATCATTTTATCAATACATGTTTTAAAAAACACTTTATTAAAATGTGGAAAATGAGCTGTAGTGTCTCTTTAAGTAAGAGACACTTTACATTTACGTGATCGCCATTTTCATCCACACTTAAAGCGACAAGATTTGCATCATTAGTTTAAATACCACCTGCACCACATAGTCTAATTGTGACGTTATGCAAATCATTGCATCAGAAATATAACGTGTCAGGTTTTTTTCCTGTTTTTTCCAGTCTTTTTTTTTTTTTAACGTTGACGTATTTTGTTTTCATTCCATCAGTTGATTATGAATTTTAATCACTTGAGGATTGGACACACATCTATCGGACACTGTATGCAAATTAGATCTACTTAACGGGATATTTTGTCTAATGAGCTAAAAATGTTTATAATCTAAATATTCGTTAATTCAGTTTCGTACTGGAATAAAAAAGAAAATCCAGGACGCGACATACCTAAGTCGTTAAATCAGGTAGTGACAGTTCTATCGTAAAAACGCTCGGCATTAGGTGCGAATGTCACGGGTCTTCGGAGATGACCTTAAACGCGGATGTCCAATGTCACAGTAGGTGTGGCACGCTAAAGAACCATCACTGCTCAATGGTCGTAAGCTCAGAGCATATACTTACATTTGAAGCCTTTCGACGGTATTGGTGACGTTTCCATATAAGTTATAAATTCTCGAGAGGGACATTAAAACCAAGATGAAATCACAATCGTCCTCAGACGCCTCTTTTACTTTATGCAGAAACAATGCAATTAATCTTTTGAAATATGATAGGAGATGTCCTGTAGATGTGGAATAAGGTTTCGAAATTTTCAATTTAATCGGGGGGGGGGGGGTCAAAAATAATGTTTTCTCTAAAAGAAATCTGGTTCCCATACTCCACATACATTTTACGCAATAGCCGAATAATCTTTTGAAATATGATTTGTTGTGTCTTCTAGATGTGCAATAGAGGTTTCAGACTTTTCATTTTCACCCTGGGGGTCAAATGGTGGTCGAAAAACGACGTTTTTTTACACACACACAAAAAAACTGGTTGCCAGAATTCATCTTGAATTTTACACAGTAAACAAACGATCTTTTAGAAGATGATTGGTTTTGTCCTGTAAATGTACAATAAGTTTTCAGAATTTTCATTTTCAGCTTTGGGGCGAAATAGGAATCGAATAACAACTACTTTTTCTTAAAAATACTTTGTCCTATAACTCCTTTTACAAATCATGCAGTAGCCAAATCATCTTTTGGAAGACAATGGATGGTGTCCTGTAGATGTGCAATAACTTTTCAGAATTTTCATTTTCATCCTGGGGTCAAATGGGGTCTAGACGACGTTTTCTCGACAAAAATCTGGTTTCCAAAACTCCTCTTACATCTTATGCAGTAGCCAAATGATCTTTTGGAAGGTAATTGGTGGTCTTCTATAGATATGCATAAGGTTTCAGAATTTTCATTTTCACATCCTGGGTGTCAGTCATGTGTTGAGGAACAACGTTTCTCTTTAAAAAAAAAAAAAAACAAACTTGGTTCCCAGAGCTCCCCTTACATTTCATGAAGTAGCCAAATTAAATTTGGAGAGATAATTGGTGGTGTCCTGAAACTGTACAATAAGTTTTCGGAATTTTCTTTTCTAACCTTGAGGGGCGAATGGGGTGGTGAAACGATGAACAAAAATCTGGCGCTCAGTGCATTTGTGTCCTTTGAAACAAGAATATATTTGTTTTCAAGTGTTGGAATCTCAACCATTAAAATTGTTTGAACAGTAAAAATGATTGGGGTTGGGATGACCCCGGGGCACCTGCCCATCAGAATACTCAGTGCATCTCGATGTGTGCAGTATGAAATATATAGTTTATATTTCAACAATTATGAAATAGGGTTTAGGATAAACTCAGGTTACTTGCGAAAGAGAATAAACAATGCATCTTGACCTATGCAGTAAGACTATATATGGTATAGGATATGTTATATGAGAACTATTGTGGCTTCTTTGATAATTACACAAGTACGACTGTACTTGCAGATATTACTGTCTCATGTCAACATCTTTGCATTGTTTTGTTCACATATCGTTTTTATTCAACATCTTTGCATTGTTTTGTTCACATATCGTTTTTATTTTGTAAGGGAACAACCTGTTTGCTATACATGACCTGAATTCCCCCCCTCATGGAAATGTGTCTCGGATGGTGTCCAGCTTCAACAGATTTCTCAGCCTAGAGCTGATTAAAGATTTTAATATGACTCTTTATAGTTCCAGCATTCAATGTTTGGGCTTCTGATCCTGAGCAAGCAACAGATAGAACAGTGGTCTTCACCAAAGTGCTAATGAATGAAGGAGACATGTTTAACGCATCCGATGGAACGATTCACTCCCAGCGGAAGGGACTATATTTTATGACCTGGACAGTTCACTCATTCAACAATACAACCATTCTCTCATCACTGGTTGTAAATGGTACACCCATCCGTCATCTAAAGATGACGTCACTTCCTGACCATCACACTGTGTCGACGTCTGTTGCTGTCCATCAGTTAGAAGAGAAAGACAAAGTGGAAATAAGAATTGTAGAAGGTGAAACCGGAGATCTAGGAGTATACTTTTCCGGCATTCTGATTGCTGCTTTAGATTAAAAGTAAATCTAGCTAATCTACTGGCATCTAACTTCTAACCATGAAATATTTGTGTGTGTGTGGTTTATACTGTTTCTTGTATCTATTGTTCGATGAATGGATGAAACACATGTGTAAAGTATGCATATCAATAAATCGGTTGCTGGTATGTGTTGTAATTTTGGATGTTGGAATAAATTTTCCAAAACCAAATAAAATCCTCATGATTAAATATTGTAGAGAAAAGAAAGATAGAAAAAAGAAAGTAACAAACAGTGATCAATCTGATATAGAGCAAAATTAACACAAGCATTGAGAGTAGTACAAACGCGACACCTGGAAACACTAGAAAAGGAGTCAGGTGCCTAGGAGGAGTAAGTATTCTTTGTTGACTGGTCACATCCGCCGTGAGCCTTACATGCTATCCATATAAACGACATAATCTGTAGTCAAAATCAGCATGTAAAAAACAACCTAACAACTGGTATTGCACATTTAATAGATAACGATGTACTACGGCATAGAAGCCTTAGATGTTTCAGTTCTATATCAAAGGATGAACAATTGTTCACGGCTCGTTTGTCTCCAGGGGTTTGTACTCGTGATTCTGTGTTTTCCCTCGACGTTTAACAAATATGACGATGAAAACCACGAGACCAATCATCATAATGAAAGCACCTGTTCCAATCCCCACTATAGCCACTGGGTTCGATTGTATGTCAACAAATCCACTCTGTAAAAACATTATAAAATTATATGTACCGTATGAGAAAATACACAATTGGAAATTATGAGCAGTCAGAAATGTAAAGTTAAAATTATTTCGAGATTAATGACTATCTAGAATTCTTAAGACAAACATTTAGTTTAGAAATGGTTTGGTCGTTCTGAGTTTTATGAATATGACACTGTTCCTTAATTGTTTTCGAAATGTTCGGTGTAAACAGCTTTACCCTATATACGTGGGGTGTGGAGCCGATCATTGGGTTGTACATGTAGGTTCACTCGAGTAGACGGGCGGTATGTACACGTACACATTGCAGGCGATTATTTGTAAGTTCATTTTATTGGCGTGGAATATGCAGGCGATTATTTGTAAGTTCATTTTATTGGCGTGGAGTAGATATTTGATTATTTGGATCTATATTTTGTCTACAGTCGTGGAGATTTATAGGTGACCATTTGGTTGGATGTTCTTTCTATAGACTGGGGAATATGCTCACTTTATAAGTGTGGAATAAAAAGCTAATCTTGTAGTAAGGAGCTAATTCACATGGTGTAACACTTGGGGCCTAGTTTTTCGTTGCAGGTTCATTTTCACGATGGTTATGCTATAAGAATCGGCATCATACAAATAAATTATCGTAATCGCTACATCAAGTCATTGCACCATTGTATCACAATAGCTATCGTTCATTGCTCAGAGTGACACCTGTAAAGCCCTTTTTTCATCTTTGATCGGAAATGTGATACAGAATTAAGACGTTCAAAGATGTGTATCAGAGGTCCGACTGGGAACTTTGGGTAGAGACTGCCTTGTACGTGTATCTCTCCATGAGATCACGGCATCCTACTAATCGTTAATGCGCTCACACGATATCACTACGTTTACCTGCTAATCAATAGTGCGATAACACGATAGAATGACGTTTACTTGCTAATCAACAGTGCGATAACACGATATCATAACGTCTATCTGCTAATCGTTAGTGCGATTAAACGATAAAACGACGTCTATTTACTAATCAATAGTTCGATAACACGATATCATAACGTCTATCTGCTAATTGTTAGTGTGTTAGCACGATATCATGACGTCTACTTACTGTACTAATTGATAGTGGGATCACACGATATTGCGATTGTTAGTGCGATACCACATATCATGTTTTCCTACTAATTTATAGTGCGATAAAACTATATCACATCTACGTACTAACTGATAGTGTGATAACATGATATCACGTCTACGTACTAACTGATAGTCTGATAACATGATATCACATCTACGTACTAACTGATAGTCTGATTACGTGATATCACATCTACGTACTAACTGATAGTCTGATTATGTGATATCACGTCTACGTACTAACTGATAGTGATAACGCATAGCAAAAACTTAATGGGATAATCTTCAGATACAAAGTACTTAAAGAAGACAACCTTTTACTGTGTATGTACACTCATTAGACCTTCCCCACCTTCAAATACTTGTCTACCGATTGATGGTCTTTTAACCATGTACAGTAAACATCTTAGAAGCAGACGAACATTTTACCTACCGAGGTCTGTCTTGCCAATTTTAACCTTATAACTTGCAAATATCAGATCAGGCGACCATTTTACAGTCCAGTCTTACCATTTTTAAACCTTATACTGTTCACGTACCAGCAGGAAACAAAAGCTTTACCTCCGAAGATCTGTATATCTGTGTGATTGGGGGTGTAGGGATCGGAACTGCACCGTCATCAATCATGAAGACCATATCACGTGATACACATGTATCATTTTCCAGCTGACATTTTGTCTTCAGTGTAACCACATCATGAAGGAACCAGGCCCATGGAGTGAACCTGCAAACAAAGAGAGAAATCAGGCAGTAAATATATACAATTCTTTTGCTTACTATGCGAACGATTCAAATGGCTGCCATTATGGTAATGATAAAACTTCGATAGTCTAGTTCACCAGTTACTTTTTACGGTTGTGTTCCGAGATTAAATCGTCATTCCTGATCCCGCGTTAGTTAGCAGCTTACCTGGCCAATATAGTTATTACGTCATCTGAACATTTGCTGCAGGTACAAAGGTATGTTTTTACCATCTAGAAACAATACAATACGTTATGACAATCAATAGAAAGCGTCATACGAAACATTAGAAAACGTCATGAGAAGCGGTATAAATCGTCATAAGTAACGATATGAGAGTAAGCTACGAAGGAAGAAACATCAAGATAATGATACTGAATTACAAACTGATTGCCCGATATTTCTGCAAAATTGTCTGAATTTCCTTTGGGGACTGACATATAGTTATGTTGAGCTCCATTTAAGACTTGTATGATCGACATATTTGTATGTATAATTTCCATACAGCTGATATTTAAAATTTGTATATTTAATTTCCCATCACAAATGGCATGATCGAATTTTGATTTGAATTCCCTTCAGATTTCGTATGATAGACATATCTCTATGTTGAATTTCGTACAGAGTTCCTTTGTTATATCTGATTGTTGAATTTCCCATCAAAATTATTTTGCCAAATGTCCTTGTAGAATTTCACATTAGAAATAGTTCATCATATTTACTTGTTTAATTGTCCATTAGAATTGTTTTAATATGTTTGCTTGTTGAATATAGTTAAGTTTATTGTCAGACCTTTGGGAATGGAATGGCAAGACAGTTTGGAGGTGGGATAGGGGGATGGGGGTCGATCCATGCTTATTGTAGTACTGCCCTCTAAATAACTACTGAAGCTTAGAATAAATTTTGAAATCTTTTAAGTTCGAACAATATCTCAAGAGGTGAATTTACATGTACATACCAGTAGTTATTGGCCTGTTGAATTATTTATTCTCGTTATTCTTTCCCAAATATCTCTAAATAGCTTGTATTTTCAAAACAAAATAGTGTATTCATGATGTCGTGTCATATGCATTCAGACGTCATTGGAAGCGATATTGATTATGACGTCATAGCTCATGAATAATAATTTCGAACAGATTTCTGGTTACACGGTTGCTATAATATATCCAGGCGTTTTTTTTCCTATGATTTATCCATAAATCTTGAAAATGAATGCCGGTATACTTTTGGACAATTTCACCAAACTGTTGTAGATTCAAGTTTCTGTATCAAAATGCTGTACATGTAAGTGTTATTTTTGTAATGAAGGATTTTGTCAGTTGGATAAACTTGTTAAGTGGTTAAACTTTTAAATACAGCTAACATAAAAAACTTGATGTAATATGTTGAAAATGAAATTAACTTACCAAGGCCTTTGTCGTATGGCATGTGTCGTTTTCAAATAAAACATTCAAATCCTGTAAAAAAAAAAGTACGTTTTCTTCACTTTTCATATAACCTACGATTACATTCATTTACACGTCAATTTCAGAGCAGTTCAATATTGCAGCAATGAAAATGAAGGAAATTGTATAATTAGCAGCATAATTCGTTGAAGATATACAGTAGGGTATCGTAATGAAATTTATTTTCTCTAAATTGTGTATCGTTATAATGATCCTACGCTGTGCTTTGACCCGAAATAGTTTTCAACCCAGAAACCCAAACTTCCACCAGAGTCCGTTTTCTCACGTAGGTGACGTAAGGAGGCCTCGATGGGGAGTTTGCCCAGAAACCCCGATGACGTACCTGCTTTTTGTTTTCCTTCCGTAGAATATCTATCATTGTGACGTGTAGAGCAGTAAGAATCTGTGACGTACACTGCAGACTTAGTGACGTCATTTTTCTGACAGAGCACATCAATCTCACGCACTCCATCGTGAAGTTCAGTCTCTACAATCATGAAATGTGTAAAAGCGAATTAAATATTCAAATTACAAGTCGCGGTGGTTGAGAGTGTGTGACTCGTGACCTGGTTGTTGTGGGTTCCAGTCAAGATCTTTGAGAATCTCGGACTCTCACAAGTTGAGCGTTTGATGAAGGGTAATGTATGTTTTAGGTTTGACACAGCCATGGTACGATCTTGACTGGATCTGAGAGAATTGACGGAAGATTGATGGATCAAGTTAACGTTAAGCTCTTGGACAGGATTTTGCAAGTTTTGGAAGGTAGCAACGGCATACTCATCGTTAGGACTCGTGGTTGTGGCCATGTAGAACAAATTTAGAAAGTGAAGGTAAGTTGCTAATTTTTACCCCCAGGGTGTGTAAGAGAAAATAAATACGAACTGACAGATATATTTTTTTGGTTGAGATATTTCTGTTGCAGGATTTTAGTGAAGACTCGCAGTGGTGCCCTGACATGGACATAATTTTTCGAGCCTCAAAACCAGCCTCGCTCATGTCGAGTCATGGCCGTGATGGCTGTTGTCTGGACACAACAGATTAACATCAGCATACAGTCCTATAAATCTAACCCTGTCTTCCAATACCAAAGTCATCGTATGAATTCGCCATGTTACAGAAGTTGCAGTATTAGGCATAGTTCTAGTATATGCATGCACACAGTATTTAAAACGGTTTGTTTAGTGTCTCTGTTCTATTCTAATGATGAATTTCTTGTTTGTTTACAAAATAAACTCTGTATAAATATTCTGATGCGGTTTTTTAAAAAAATTGGTTTTGTTATTAGGTCATTGCAGTGGCGAACCTAGGATTTCCGGATAGTAGAGTAGCCAAATACTCAGCCATTTTGGATTCTAATCTGGAATTTTACTCGCATTAGGCTATTTGTATTTTTTTTTAAAATTTAATGCGAAAATGGAAGAGGGTCTCTAAATTCCCCTCTGCATTGCATAAGCAAGAAGCCAGGTGAGAATACCTGACGTTTGAAGTGGTGATTATATTCATACGCAAGAAAAGACTGATCACGTGACCAACTTCATGTTATACGAAATTGAACGTCAATTTCATTAGTATTGTTATATAAGGAAATGCATTCGCAAATGTAATTATGCGCACATGAATGAACGATATCTTTAATTCAAATGAATTTAAGAACAATTATTGAATAATTGCGTGCATTAGTTATGTTCCATTTAATTGATATCAGTAAATAAAACTCGATTACTAGGAGGTCACTTGAATCTCCAAATTAAATGTTCCTTACGTACATGTAGCATAAATGATATCTGTCCATATTGAAAATTACATAATGATTTTAGCCCCATGGGGATCTGGGTTAGAATAGGTCCTCAGTACCCCTTGCTTGTCGTAAAAGGCAATTAAATGGGGCGGTCCTGCGGATGAGACCGCAAAATCCGAGGTCCCGTGTCACAGCAGGTGTGGCACGATAAAGATCCCTCCCTGCTCAAAGGCCGTAAGCGGGGAGCATAGGCCTAAATTTTGCAGCCCTTCACTGGCAATGGTGACATCTCCATATGAGTGAAATATTCTCGAGCGGGACGTTAAACAATATTCAATCAATCAATCATAATGATTTTACGAATGCAATCGTAATCCGCCAAGACAAATAGTTGACCAAAAACAAATGGACAGTCGTTCTTAATTTCAAAATTGCGTATTGCGAATGTGTTTCTAATGGTTGTTTTTGTCCAGTGAGACAATTTAAGGGCAAAATCATGAATACACAAACGCAATAATCGAAAACATAATGCACTATAATATGAATTAATGACAAAAAGAAGAACTGCAACATGTATATTGTAAACAGTGGCTTGATTTCCTGGACATTGTCAGGCAGTGTACAACTTAATTTCGGTAAAATGTTAACTTTAAGTCATAAGGCACAAACTTCCCAGAACAGCCCCGGATCATTCGAAATCTGACATATTGGACAGTTTTTGACTTATTACTTACTTTCAAAATCTGTGTCATCACAAAACAAGTTCAACCAAAATAGAAAACTTTTTTGTGTTTATCCATGTCTTTGTACATATTAGTAACTGTTATAATGAATTATTACAAAATTATTACAAAAAGTCGTCATAGTGACTTCTAAAATCACAGAAAAAATTAAAAACATAGAAAATATTAGATTTAAAAATTTATTGATGTGTCAAATCGTTGGTCTCGGGAGGGAGGGCGGCCCTTCCATGAAGTAATATAATTATAAATCTGCATAAAATGATAAATATGGGCCTAATCAAAACAATTTAAATATATTTAACACTAATCACAAACACAAGGTTATGCTGATCCTGCTGTAAACCAATCGCAACTTCTCGGCTTGCCGGGAAGACCCTAGATTGTGCGATTTGTTGTAGACCTAAACGTCTATAGTGATATGATGCCTCGTCCTTGGCGCTTTATTCTGGATATTTCCATGAGGCTTATCACGGATTGAAGAAACGAACAGGCATATTCTATTTATTTAACAATTATCGAAACTTCTTTCTTTTGTAATATAGAAATCAAGCATCAATGAACAACAAATTTACTTCATATTGTATCATCTTAAGTTGTCATCGAAAATAAAAGATAAAACTGGCTTAAATCCGCCAAAGCGTGTCCACCACTGTAGTCTCATGTTTGCTAAATCAGGGTAGTTTATCGAAAACGAAAGTAGGTTTTTGGTTAATTTTACGACATTTACTATATATATAAAATTTACGACATTTACTATATGTATAAAATCAAGTACGATTCTATTATAGTTTACGGACTTCACATCACATATGGAACAATATCAAAGGTGCATGCAAGCAATGACTTTGGAGCAAGCGTGTCGAAGTTTGATGGCAAAGTTTGTTAATATATAAGTATAGATGTGTAGGATACAGGCATTTTTCATTGCTAATCAGCTGATTAAGTGGGATGTTGCGACGAAATTATCATGTATAGAACTTGTCACAAAGAAATACTTTATCGAATATAAAAAAATTAATTTCTGATTTAAAAGCAAGAAATTACCGAATGCATTATACTAAATATAATTCAACGCCGTACAAAATATATTTTTATATTTTCGATACGATACATAGAACCTTAGAAAAATTATATCCCAAATGATTAGCGTAACGTTTAAAAAAGAATCTATTTATGGTGGGTAACAAACAATCCTGTTCAGCTTTGACAATTCGATGTCCACCAATCACGCACCTTGTCAATGTTGATAGCACTGACGATACAAACCTTAAAATAGTAACAACATACACCCGATAACTTGTCACATTTTATGAATACTTCTTCTTGAAATATTAACTAAAGATTGAAGCATCCAAGCTTATTTATAAACCACTTTATACAGAGTTAGAAAGTGACGTATACTTATAAACCGCTTTCTACAGAGCTAAAAGGTGACACATACTTATAAACCGCTTTCTACAGAGCTAAAAAGTGATACATACTTATAAACCGCTTTATACAGAGTTAGAAAGTGACGCATACTTATAAACCGCTTTATACAGAGTTAGAAAGTGACGCATACTTACTCTTGCAAAGGAACATGATTGGAAGTTCTGAACTACACTTTCAAGACAATCTAGCGAGACTTCGTCGCACGTCTCGGAAAACATGGCGGAATTGAGGACCATGTCGGCTTGTTCAGCCATTTTGGCGCGAAAAATATCAAATTCATCGCGGATACACCACTCTCCGCTTGCGCAGTTGAGCAATAATTCGTTGATGACGTCATTAGAAAACAGCACATAGTACACGTCCCATATGTTGGCAATTTTCACTAAACTTGGTAGGTCCGCGGTACAGAGGGACTGAAAGATGTCTTTGGTTGCGCAGTCTTGTCCTGTATCCGGCGTGGAAGACCATGTCGAGGATTTCAATGTCGTAGTCCTGGAAATAAGGGTAGTAGTCGTGCGGCTCTCAGGCATCGTGGTGCTAGAAAAAGGATCTAGCGTTCTGCTAAATGTTGAAGGACTGGAGCCGGGAAATAAACTCGCCCTTGTGGAGGAAGGAAACCGGGTAGTGTTGTTTTCTAAGTTAGTTCCTGTTGCGTTGTCTGGTCCTCCCATGCTGTTCAACATTCGAGAAGGAAAACCTCCGGAGTCCGAACTGCTCCGTGACGTCATGTCAGCTGTCGATGTATTTGGTAGATACGCGGTGGTGGGGGTACTTTTGTACTCCGATGTCTGCTCCTTCTGTAGGCTGTCCAGAATCGCCTGAAGTAAATTCTCACCATCTGTCTCTTCGTCTCCACTACAGACATTGGCTAACAGAAATATACCTGTTAAGGAAATAAGCCACATCCTTATAAACTTGGAATGAATTATAAATTAATCATAAAATCGCATCACAGTTGCCCTCCTGTTGTAGTAGTCTTTGCACTGCATGCTTTCGTAAGAAATCACATCTTGCTTGTTTTTTTTTCCTGATGTGTATGAATAGGTGTATAGATAATCTAGGACATCACAACAGATTTTGGAGTCCTTTCGGAAATCAATGTAGATAAAGAAATCCTCATTTGATGGGCTCTTCTCATCATTGTATTGTGTTGATAATCAATGTCACCACGGACATTTATAGGAGATCTGTGTTATACAAAGAGAATTATGACAGGGGCGGGAGAACATATGGACCATATACAGAAGTTTGTGTTATGTCATTGAAGAAAAAATAATCTCAGCTTTTCAATAATAATGATGATGATAATAATAAACACGATTCATTAATATATAATTCTAAACTGGTGGTCCACACTTTAATTTCTTATAAATCTGAAGGTATCGATTTGATTGCCTCTGTGCTCGTTACAATAAAGGGTATTCATATTGAAAACATGTCGCCGGGATCAATACTCACGGCTCATGGATTTTGTGTCTTCCTTGTACTGCTTTGGAACAGCCAGTAACATATGGTTCTAATTACTATAACAACACATTCATGAAGATTCTATGCTATATAAATTTGTGTTCACAATCTACGCTGAAAACTTTGAAATGCATATTGTAAATAGAATATGCTTCCCTTAAGACTTTACCGATGGTCAATAACATTTAGGATTTTTCGTAAAAAGTCGACTAAAAGATATACAATTAAAATATCTGAAAAGTAGAATAGATGAACTGTACAAATAAAAGTAATTTTTTTCCCGTTTATTTAGATTCAAAATTTTAAATTTAAAAGACATTAACTTAAATTTTTCCCAACTTCACTATAATGAATTTTGATATACCAATACACGATTTGGATAATTTCCTTTTTAAAAAAAATCATGCATAAGATGATGATTGTTCACCTGCTCAAAATAAAAAAAGATATTAAGAATTCCTGGGTCTAGATAAGCTAGAGAATTCTAGGAATAGAACTGGAAACGGATACATAGCTGAAATGTAAGAAGGGGGAAAAGGCGTATTGTCATTTAAAGGGAAATTCTATACTGGGGCGGTTTTTCCTAGGGGTTGGGGGGTGGGCCCGGGTTAATTCTTCCTAGGGGGAAATTATATGCCAGGCTCATCTTTCTGAGGGGAATTTCTATCCCGGGCCCGTTTTTCCGTAGGGAAAGTCTATGTGGTGGGCAATTCTCTGTTACAACACCGGTCCTGATGTATACGGAATCCGGGATTCTGGTGCATGGTTTGGTTCTCATCATTCGCTTTGAATACATTCCATATTTAAAACATGTCCCTTTCTCTATAAATCCCTGTCATGGTTCCCTTCAGTCCTCGAAAATCAAGATTTGAAGAAATATACCGAGTCCGTTACATGAAGCGGAAATCAATTGCCAAACTTAAGAAAATGGAATTGATTAGGCATCATCATACATATAGTTACATAAAAGAATAAGATAAACATGAAATGCAGACAGTATACCTGATGTTATGGAGTGTGTACTTCAAAATGAATATGTTGTGTGAAAATAGCCTAGTAACCTACATGTATTTCTCATATGTATGCAACAGTGAAATACATGTATGTGTGAAGTCAAAATTTCGGAAATACAACAATTATTTTTAAAAAAGTATCATCTTCGATAGTCCACTAAAGAAGCAGGTTTATTTATTCAGAGTATATTCATTGGAAATACACAGTGCAATTAAAATCAATAGCCCTGATAGGGTACATGTAAGATGCGAAACGAAATCTGCCGAAACGAAACGAAATCTGCCGAAACGAAACGAAATCTTCCGAAACGAAACAGATTGTAGAACCGAACTAGATGTAATCATGATAATAAAAAATGGTATTTCAGGTCCCTGTGAAAGTTACCACCTCTTTCGGGTTGACTGGTACATTTTTAAGCGGTCTATCGATTAGCATCAAACATTGTTTGAAGAAGCTGGTGTCTGAGAAAGTTGAAAGCAGGAAGACGTTTAATCTCTTATTTTATCTCTAACTGCTGAGGTGCGAGTACTTTCAATAATGGGGAAAAATGAATAGTATACCGCATTATGTGAATGCAATTCGGTAAGATATATATACATGTATTATTAAAAATTATTATTGATATGTAGTGAATCTAAAGATAACTCTATACATTTAGGGTGTTGCTAAGATGGGCAATTGAAAACGGGACGGAAAACGGATTTTTTATGCAATAATATCAGGAGGTCAGCATTTTGTAAAATCAAAAGGCTTATGAACAAGGGAAGCAGAAATTACAAGGAGAACGGGAGAACATACTCAGGATCCACCGTTTGATATACTACATACAAATACACAATATCCACATGTATATATAATTTGTCTTCAGAGCAAAATTACTGAAACATGTATTTATGCCGAAAGGCGGATCCAACGTCGGCGACCCCACTCTCGTTTACTGTGTTTTCCCAGACCTCCGAGACTGTAGCCTCCGTTCTGAAATTAATGGATCCGAAACTAATTGCACATGGTATTTATAATTTAATCAACTTAAATCATGGGCTTTTATCGCAGCATTTGTGCTTACTCACCCCCTTTCCAACTTTGTATCAGTCAACTCGAAAGCCTACATCAAAGGGGAGGCGAATTTTAATTTTAATTATATGTGGTAACTTTCACAGGGGCCTGAGATACCATTTTTAATTATCATAATTAAAAGAGTTCGGTTATACAATCTGTTTAGTTTCGCACTTTACAGGTACCACTATTCCAAAGAGGTAATGAAATGGTAATGCTTTATAACGCGAATTCAACGACAGCGAATGATAACACCTGGCGAAATAAATAGGATAAGACGGATGTCTGTAATACATGTATGTATTTGTAACGGAATATAGCGGGCAGGGGCTACAGTTGTAAACAAATTGTGTTCCAGAGTGTAAATCATGGCCACGTGTAGTGTAAATCATGGTCACGTGTAGTGTAAAGCATGGTCACGTGTAGCGTAAATCATGGTCACGTGTAGTATAAATCATGGTCACGTGTAATGTAAATCATGGTCACGTGTTGTGTAAATCATGGTCACATGTAGTGTAAATCATGGTCACATGTAGTGTAATTCATGGTCACGTGAAGCGTAAATCATGGTCACGTGTAGCGTAAATCATGGTCACCTGCAGTGTAAATCATGGTCATGCATAGTGTAATTCATGGTCACGTGCAGTTTAAATCATGGTCACGTGTTGTGTAAATCATGGTCACGTGTAATGTAAATCATGGTCATGTGTTGTGTAAATCATGGTCACATGTAGTGTAAATCATGGTCACATGTAGTGTAATTCATGGTCACCTGCAGTGTAAATCATGGTCATGCGTAGTGTAATTCATGGTCACGTGCAGTTTAAATCATGGTCACGTGTTGTGTAAATCATGGTCATGTGTAGTGTAAATCATGGTCACGTGTAGTGTAAATCATGGTCACGTGTAGCTTAAATCATGGTCACGTGTAGTGTAAATCATGGTCACGTATAACGAAACAACAAAGTCTATATTCATGAATGATTTTTTCTCATTGTTGTGTTTGTTCGACTTCAAAAGTATGTGGTTAGAAAAAGCGTGTGGTTTAAAAAGTGTGTAGTTAAAAAAGGTGCGTGGTATTGGAAAGGTAGACCACACTGCCAAGGTAATAAGACAGCAATTGATAGAGAACAGGAAGAACCGAGAAAATATCTGATTTAACCAGCAAATATTGACAGATCTCAATAGAGAAAATATCCCACTTTATCAGTAAATATTGACAAATCTCAAAAGAGAAAAGGTCCCACTTTATCAGTAAATATTGAGAGATCTCAATAGAGAAAATATCCCACTTTATCAGTAAATATTGAGAGATTTCAATAGAGGAAATATCCCATTTTATCAGTAAAAGATGAGCAATTTATCAGTGAATGAGAGATCTGAACAGAGAAAAGGAGAAAATATCCCACTATATCAGTAAATAATGACAAATCTCAATGCAAGGTTTTATAAATATTTATTATATAATATCAATTTATCAATCAGAAATCAATATCACAAAGTTAACTTGGCAATGAACAATTTGAGAACATGTTGAAGGAACAAAACGGCAGTATTTTGGACCATCTCACGCCCCTTGGATTCTGCAAGGCGGTTCCGTGCTGATGATAGTGTTACATGTGTGTGCTGATCAGTATCAATCAACATAAAATACTAAGCCCCGCTGAAATATATTAGACCACAGCTGATCGACAGATAAATACAACGGATTCATCAATATCAGAAAATGTTGCAAAGTCCACCGTGATTCAGAAGTAGTCCAGATTAAGTACAAAATAGCTAAATTGTGATTCAGAAGTAGTCAAGATTAAGTACAAAATAACTACATCGTGATTCAGAAGTAGTCAAGATTAAGTAAAAATAACTACATCGTGATTCAGAAGTAATCCAGATTAAGGAGGTATGCTACACTAGAGAAATGTGAAATGGATGAAAAGTGGAGGATATGTACAACAATATTTTGAAATTGAACACTTTCAAAATTACTTTATTCAGTCAAAAAAAAATGCAGTTTTGATAGAAAGCAATCTGAATTTTTTTTTTATTAAAACCTCTGCTGGATTCGAACCCGCGATCAACAATTCAGCAGTCCTACCCTACTGAACTACACAGTAAGGCGATAATTCTTTAAATGAAGACAAAAATATTGCTGATATTTATATATTCAGCCATGTTTTATAAGGAAATCAGCCATTATGACGATGTAGAGTACCTCCTTAAGTACAAAATCACTATACCGTAACTCAGAAGTAGTCCAGATTAAGTACAAAATAACTACACCACAACAAAGCACACACATTGGTATTGTATACCTACACCATAAATTAGGTCACCCCTCCAAGTTCATAAAGTTACGTTTTAATCTGAATTGTGAAGTCTTACTCTGATCTCAACATATCAGAATAAATTGATAAGGATGAAAATTTAAGGATATATATATATATATATATATATATATATATATATATATATATATATACATATATATATATATACATTCTGAAATAGAAAACTTTCGAATTGACTTTATCTAACAGTAATCTGAAGAAGAAAAATTAACAAAACCCCTGTTGGACTCGAATCACTCGATCTACAGACCAGTAGTCGACACGTAAACCTCCTGAGCTACCCAGCTAGGCAATCATATACAGACATAAGTATTGCTGATATCTTTATGTAAATTTCAAAAGGAAGTCAATAACTCTGACGACGCAGTATACCTTTAAAGGCAGATGCTATAGATAATATGGTGTATCTTTTTACCTCACACACAGACTTCAACAGAAAAGTTCCAATACTGAACTGAGAAATTGTCTTGGTTTGGTTTTTATCTTTATATTTGAAAAAAAAAGGAGCAGGAAAAGAGACACAGAAAATCATGGCACTAGCATTGCGCAGGTCTACGATTTCTACACATGCTAAACAAGGACTGATAAATTTATTTCAACCACTAATCTAAGGACAGCGTATGAGGTTAATAAAAATAAAAAATATTCTCAAACTTCATACATATTCTAACAGGGATGTGTGTAATGGAAAAATGTTAATTGTAATTAGCCGTATCAAAATACATCTTTATAAAATAATTGGGTGCACTAATAAATCGCATTGCTTTTAATTACAAGTCATTGAATTTATTTTCATAAAAAAAGTAAATTTTCAATTACATTTCAAATACTTTTTAACATTCTTTAATGAAACAAAGTTTGAAAATGATGGAATGAAAATTTCTGATAATAATGGTGTTACACTGTTTTACTGTCATGGGGTGTTAACACAAGAATTAGATGTGTCTGTCTAACAACTAGGCCAAAGTGTCCATAGCTACAAGCGAGGGTCTAATTTTGTTCAGGTGTGAATCCCTCTGATCCACAGATCAAGAGCACAGGTAGAAAAAAAATACTCGAGTAAGATTTCACTTCATTCAGACATAATATTCAGAGCTAAACATTATATGAAAATCCCATGACAATAAAATGAACCTAGAAGTGTAAAACGAAAAGGCAATGCTTTGTACATGTATTTGCTCAAGGCTTTTGAAAAATGCTTCAGTAATTGAAATGCATTTACTTAATTCTTAAAAGTAATTTCAAAGTAATTGATTATATTGATTAAAATCATCAATGTAATTGTAATTGCACTTTTCAGACAGAATTATCAATGTAATTGAAAGGTCAATGCCATTGATCCCATCTCTGCGTGTTACACCAGTGTTAATTAATCTTTTTGATGGACATCTGAATCTGATGGAGGAGTGACCTTTTCTGAATCCCCGTGGCTTCATTAACTGTTCATTAAACAGTATCCATGGTTTCCGTTATTACATCACAATACAGTTATCACAAGCCTATGCTGATTTAACTTATCATAATAAACACAGTCTATAGTGGTCCATGGATTTGTAACTTTTGGTGAAACTCATGAAATTTGAAGTCCAATGCAATTTATGAAGCCACATTATATACATATGCCCACATTAATGATACATGGATCTTCTTAAAAGTACAATGCACATTATATACATATGCTCACATTAATGATACATGGATCTTCTTAAAAGTACAATGCACATTATATACATATGCCCACATTAATGATACAAAGATATTATCATCTGTACACTACACAATCAAGATAAAATGTATAATAGAAATAAATAATTCAAACAAAAACAGCAGACAATGTGGACTCATTGATAAATGTATTGGTTACGGTTTTCGTTGTAAATAATTTTTGCTGTTATCTGACGTGAATACTTCTATAGCTGTTTTTTGCGGAAACTTTCATTTGATGTTCATGTATATAACGTTTAGTGACGTCATAAAATGCAATCACGTGATCACACAACGTGGTAATCCAGTCGTACTTGTAAGTACCGAGATTCCATCAATTCACAAAGGGAAATAATCATGAGTGTAATTCAAAATACAAATTCAGAGGAATAAAAAGAGAAGGGGGGTGGGGGTGGGGGTGGGGGGTTTACAATCATCATTATTCCTCTATCTATACATGTATGGTGCTTGAATTACAATAAATCTAAGAGTGATAGTCCAAGCTTTTTTCATTTTCTATGATGATATCTAAAGTGACTAGATTACGATATTTGATAAAAATATTTTTCATTTTTTATATTAAACATTAAAAATATAACTCACTTAATGTTTGACCTTCTGAATGCAAGAATGAAAGCAATATTTTAGTCTTAAATCTGTGTTATGTAACAAAGACTCGAGTCTAAACAAACAAACAAAATATTGATTTTGTAATATAGAGCATCTTAATTTTGCATAGTCTCAAATCTTATACTTTTAGATGACATATTTTACCCTAAAAATGCTTGAAATGTGAAAGTATGATAAACTTAGATCGATATCCATTTCTTTTGAAAATTTTGTAAACAATAACATACGTAATCTGTGAAAAATAAAGTTTGGGGGAAATTGTGAATCAGTCCCTTTAATAGAATTTCAAGTCCACATGCTATAGAATGATAAAAAACCCAAACTCTTCTACTATTTCACTAATGGATGGAAATTTAGCTAGACTTATAAATACAGACAAAGATTTAAAACAAGTCAGACAAATCCCGCCAGACAATGAAATCCCACCAGACGAGGAAACCCCGCCAGATAAATAAATCCAGAACAAATACCACCAGACAATTAAATCCAGAAACGATAAATCCCGCCAGACGATTAAATTTCATCCAAACAATTAAATCCATATCACCAATCAAATCCAGAGCGACAATTAAATACAGCCTGTCAATTAAATCCAAAATGACAACAAAATATTGCCAGATAATCAAATCCAGAACGAGGATTAAATCCAGCCAGTCAATTAAATCCAAAATGACAACAAAATATTGCCAGATAATCAAATCCAGAACGAGGATTAAAAATCCAGCCAGACAATTAAATCCATAACAAGAATCAAATCCTGAACAAGATTTAAATTCAGCTAGGCGATAAAACCATGTTTGTTAAACATATGTAGCACTATTCTAACATTAGTATCGCTAGTACGACTACAACAAGAGGCCCGTGGGTCATAGGGCTCACTTGAGTCAACATGTTCTTAGCAACATTACGGGTCAGGTGAGTTAAGGTGAGTCATAAAGACCGCTATTTGATATGTATGTATGGTTAACATTTCTAGTAATAAAACATTTTTTTGTATAAAAATAGCTATCAATTAGGACGTTTTTCTATCAATTTTGTTTTCAACATATTCTTAACAATATCACACATCATAACACAAACACAGTATGGTGTGGCTACGAAATATTGTATAATATATCATACCACAGAAAATAAGGAACAATATAGATATTCATCAATGAAGAGTCGTTTGTATCGAATACAGGTCATCCATAAACAAACAAAACATCACCTACGACAATCAAACACTTCTTAAATCTCCGGTCACATCAATTACTAGGGAAACGTATTTCACCTGCACCTAAGGGTCGTTATTATCAATTCCTCATTCGTTTAATTTACAGATAATTCATCTAGGGAAGAATGAGACCATGAACTGCAGTAAGGACTTAAGACAGGCGCGATATCGAGATCTAATCAAGTTTTACAATTCTAAATAAATTCAATTTCTATGGAATTTCCTATCTTTATGCATATATATATATTATTTGTTTTCAAATCCTACAGGAGTTGTTTTTGTAGGATATTTAGTTTCTCTCAAAAGACAAATTTTAATTTTTTTTAAAAAAATTGAAAACTCATACGTACAGGAAAAATGATGAAAAAACTGTTTCCTCTCTTTAATCCTACAGGAATTGATGTTTTTGATAGAAAGTCTAATTTCTTTTCCGTCAAAATTCAACACTTTTATCTACAGACATTTTGTAAATAACCACAAGGAAATCATTGCTCGTAATATAGCTCTTCATTTTCCCACACAAGGGAGGTTTTCAAAAGCGAATTTCTCACCTGCCAGGTGAGTCATCCACAACAAAGTTAGTTTTAGAAGTTGGAAGATGATGTTCTATAAGATGTGCTATCTTGGACTTTCATGAGAAATCCTGTAATGGGCACCTGTTATGACGGGCACCTGTTACGACGGGCACCTATTACACTGTACTTCGTATACATACAAACTTTCAAAGACACGTTTTACTCCATAAATATAAATGTGACTGATATTCAACAGGAATTCAACGATCACGAGACTGAGCAGAACTATAGTGAGACAATGGAGAAAGGGTTCAATATGTGAGAGAAATTCCACGACTTCTGAGCAGAACTATAGTGAGACAATGGAGATAGGGCTAAATATGTGAGAGAAATTCCAGGACTTGTGTTGTTAATATTATCAGTATAACTTGCAATAAACCTGTATAAAGCCTGACACGTACATTTACCGGAAGTATAGAACATCACCAGTTCCTTTCCCCTATTTTCCCTTTCCAGGGAATGAAGAAGAAATGAGTGAATACAAATGTTATTTTTCCTGTTTTCACTCCACAAAGCACACCGTACGTAGATACACAAAACACACATTACGTAGATACACAAAGCACACGGTACGTATATACACAAAACACACGGTATGTGATATGGTTGTGTACATATGGTTTGTTTACATATATTGCACAAAACGGCTAAACTGTAATTTCAAAGTCCGAGAAATAACTTATTAGACTACAAGTCCATGTGAATCATTATTTACTGGAATTAATTCTAAAGACACCAAATAATGGTGGTTACGAATCTTTCCATGTATTTTGACCTTTCAGTTGAACATAATGATACTTTTGGCTAGTTGTGAAACGAGAGTCAATTAAACTCCATCTGTGGGATTGAAACTTGCTCGACTGTACATTAAACAAAAAACAAAAGTTCTCCCGCCATAATAACAACATATCCTCCCTAGGGGTCATTTCATTGAAACGTCTTAAATAATGATATATTGACCTATTAATACTACATGATAGATTACTATCGTGGTTTATTGACTTATTGATATTATATGAGAGATTACTATCGTGATTTATTGACCTATTGATATTATATGAGGAATTACTATCGTGATTTATTGACCTATTGGTATTATATGAGAGATTATTATCGTCATTTATTGACCTATTGATATTATATGAGGGATTATTACCGTGATTTATTGACCTATTGATATTATGTGATAGATTACTATCGTGATTTATTGACCTATTGATATTATATGAGGGATTACTATCGTGATTTAATAATGATATTTCTACTGATTGACAACTTGAATGGGACAAATCACAATTCCACCTGATTCAAACATAAAACATACGTGAACCTTATTAAATGGAGGATTGCTGGTGAGAATCGAATCAGTCCTGAACCCTCCCCCTGTCCTGTTTGATCATCAGAGCCGACCAACACCCCTATCCCACTTGATTATTAGAGCCGAACAACATCTCCTATCCCACCTGATTATCATAGCTCAAGACAAAATGAATATCTTGTCTACGGTTAAAGGTGATTTTCAAATGAAGATATCAGAACATAATGGTTTAAAGAAATAAAAAATAATTATGATTGATATCTAGTGTATTTTACAGATCAGTGCCATGCTGCTATAGATTGTAGCTGTTTAATGCAGTCATATGACATCTTAGTAGTTTCATCTATTTGTTTATTCATTTACTTACTCATTTTATTTCACTGAACGTTACAACCCCCCCCCCCCCCCCAATCCCAAAACAGGTGCGCCTTCAGGTAACACAGATTAAAAATTCATGACATATTTTACTGACAACAATAAATTGAACATTCACTAGATGTTATTAATACTATCAAACAAAACATAAACAAACGTGCGTAGTTTTAAAGCTACACTGGTTAGTGCAGGGAAAGCTAATGAACAATAAAGTTCTGTACCTCTGTAAATTACAAAGTTCTGTAACTCTGTAAATAACAAAGTTCTGCAACTCTGTAAATTACAAAGTTCTGTAACTCTGTAAATTACAAAGTTCTGTAACTCTGTAAATCATAAAGTTCTGTAACTCTGTAAATCAAAGTTCTAAAAATATAAAAGGATGGTGGATTTTCAAAGGCAGCCTCTCTAGAATATTCTTAAAGATTTTTAAGGAAAAAAAACACCCGAAGGACTTGTTAATACATTTCGATGAAACCATACACTTAACAGAACCATTACAATGGAAGCAGTGTTTTATCAATTCTAATTGGAATTTATGATCAAATGAACTGCATCAAATATTATAATTCAAATTGACTTTAATTAAAACAATTCCCCTGGCATAGGCCATTCTTCAATAAGCAGTTACCATGGAAGTCAAATTTGAAGCTTTGAACTAAGGAGTATTGCACATTTATAAGAAAAATAAGTAGAAACGTTGTGGCTGTTCAGCAGATTCTAAAGAATGTTCCAGACATTCCTAAATAAAATTCAAACCTTTTCACAAGGTCCGGTGGTTATAGAGAGAACAAAATGAATTTGAATGTACTTTGAATATGGTGTTTTTCATCAGTTAAACTATTGTGTGAATGTGGTGTTTTCATAGAGGAATGGTTCACAGAATAGGAAATGCATACATTACTGCTACATGTAGCTACTATATTGTCTAATACTGGTGGAAATCTGGTAACACACTGAAACAAACACACTGGCCTCAAAGTGGCAACGAATCATAACAAACGCACTGTTGTCAATGTGGCAACAGATAAAACAGACATACTAGTTAGTGGCAATGTGGCAATAAATAAAAGACATACGGGTGGCAATGTGGCAACAAATAAAAGAAAAACCGAGATTCCACACATTGAATTGATTAAATGCCACGTACTGTGCACAATTAAGAGTTTCAATAATCATCAACAGTAATGAAAATCAAAATAGATATCACGAATTTTCTAAAAAAAATATTCAAACTTAATCTATTACAGTATTGTCATATTGAAATAAAACCCCAAGCGATTATCTAAGCTAATCCAGACCTTAGATAATTATCCAGACTTAACCTTAGATGTTATCTAGATAATCTTTCAAACTAACTTCAGATGTTATCTATCAATAATCATCCAAACTAACCCTTGATATTATCGAAATAATCATCTATACTTTATCATAGACATCATCTGATGGTGATCAAATCTTAACCTCAGCCATTATCTAGATGGTGATCAAATCTTAACCTAAGGCATTATCTAGATAATGTTCTATACTTTATCACTGACATTATCTAGATGGTGATCAAATCTTAACCTCAGGCATTATCTAGATAATGCTCGAACGTCCATTTCTGCGATTCCTTGCTGTTACATTTCTCCGTGAAGACCAGTCCATTATTCTTTCCATCCTTTTTATCCAGACATAAAACATCTCCGCTGGAGGTCGTACCAGTGATTACCATCTTTTCCTACACAAAATAAAAAGAACAAGAGACCTTATATAACATGATCAACATATGAAGAAGCAGTGGAAATATATGTTGTGTATTCATCATTGAATGCAGCTTTTTGTTTACGTGAGAATTTCAAACCGAACTACAAACAGATGTAGAGTTGGATTCATTCCTGGTACTGTGTTACTGACAACACAGTCAAACTCCTGAAGATCATTCCTCGTACTGTGTTACCAACAACACAGTCAAACGTCTGAAGATTATGTGACACATTCTATCTAACAATGTATGCACAGAATTCTTATGTAAATCTAGACTAAGACTTAGCACAGTGGACCTATGAAGAACTAGGTTGGTGTTAAGTCGTGCCTTGTAAGTCTGATATTGAGTGTCAACTACAGGTGTAAACTTTAAATGCCTCACAGAAGATTACGCTTCCAAATACTTGGATGTCAAGAATCATGTTAGGAAACACAAATACAAGTTTTGTATTCAGAGACCTTTTGACTTTTCCTACTTTTATCTTTTAATGATGCACTGTCAACAGGGGATGTTTACTCCTCCTAGGCACCTGATCTTACCTCTGGTATATTCAGGAGTCTGTGTTTGCTCTTCTCTTAATTTTGTATTCTTTTAAAAGACTTACGAGATTGATCATTGTTATCTTCACTTTTTCATTGTTTTACACTAATACCTAAATACATATACAACTATTTTGAAGCAGTTCTGAAAATGCACCCTCTCCATCATGATGACTTAAGGTATAGGGTCAGGATTCATCAAATGTTGTACTTGACCTGTGATTGTTGACTCTTTCTACCAATACTGAACATTACATTTTCACACATACAATATAACTTATCAATTTCTATGTGAAAGGTGAAGATAACGAACAGTGATCAATCCCACACCTCCTATAAAATATCTAAAAATAGATAGTTGGGCAAACACAGACCACTAGACACACCAGAGGTAGGATCAGGTGCCTAGGAGGAGTAAGTATCCCCTGTCGACAGCCCTATATCCTGATAAGGTAAACAGAGTTATCCATCGTCAAAATCAGTGTCTGACTAACTACTTACATCAAAACTTCTGATGGTGTCTGACTTTTACCATTTCTGATTGTTTCTATGGATACAAGAAGCATAATCTTCACATGTACCTTATGTTTCCATTTCTGATTGTCTCGGATTTAGTTTTTTATGGAACCTTTGACTTTATCAAGTTTCCATTCACTGCTGGCTTCCCTGATGTTGGTTTTAATTTTACTGGATTGTTAACCTTTGACATTTACACACAGTGTTTACAAATTACCTTATCATGTTTCCATTTCTGATTGGCTGACCCTGTACAGGGTTCTAATGGCACATGGCCTCCCTCTGAAAGAGCAGTTAGACACGCCTCCTCTCGTCGAAGTTCATCATTTATACTCAGAGAAAACACCTGACAAGAGAAAATGTTCCATTGATATTCATCTCATTGCATGTAAAAGATACAGCATCCCAGGATTATAAAGACGATTAATCTGTCTCAGACCACCTTTTAATAACATGGTTATACAATTTCTTTCTAAATACACATGTCGATATATAAAACATTTTTGTAACTTGCACTTATATTTTTGCCAAAACATGTCTTGGAGGATTCTTTAATCTACTGTTTACTTCAAAATATCATACATCAACCAATCAAAATTGTGCCTTTGAAATTAGATTAACGCTACCAATCAGACACTCTCTCTGAAATAACTCCACCAATCAGACACTTCCTCTCAAACAACTCCACCAGTCAGACACTCTCTCTCTCTCAAAATAAATCCACCAATTAGACACTTCCCCTCGATTATCTCCACCAATCAGACACTCCCTCTGAAATAACTCCACCAATCAGACAGACAGCCCCTCTCAAATGAATCCTCCAGTCAGACACTCTCTTTCAAATAACTACCAACCAGACACTTCCTCTCAATTAACTCCACCAATCAGCCACCCCCTCTTAAATAACTCCACCAATCACAAAACATACCTCATTAGCACTTCCTCCATTCTGACAGCTGTATAATCCCATGTCAAACACAATTTTCTCGTCCTTCTGTAATGTGTCCAGGCAGAGATTGCTGGCTGGGTTACGGACCTGTTCATCAGAAGGAAAGGTTTGATACAATAAGCCTATCTTAACTTCTAAACATCAGTGGGAAAGGTTTGATACAATAAGCCTATTTTAACTTCTAAATATCAGAGGGAAGTGCTTGATACAATAAGCCTATCTTAACTTCTAAACATCAGAGGGAAAGGTTTAATACAATAAGCCTATCTTACTTCTAAACATTAGAGGGAAGGGCTTGATACAATAAGCCCATCTTACTTCTAAACATTAGAGGGAAGGGCTTGATACAATGAGCCGATTTTAACTTCCCAACATGCAAGATTCTAGATTCTGAAATAAATAACAATTTGCTCTCCAAAAGAGACACTAGAATTTTGTCTCAATTAAGTCACAAAATTCTAACATTAACTTCCCATTCCCTGTACTACATTAAACCAATTTAGTGACATTTTAATTTGTATTTGCATTTCATGAGAGACAGAAACAGACTGATACAATATCAAATTGGAAAAAAAAACTAAAACAACTACAAGCAGCTGTGATTTTTTAAAAGTCCAAGCCAAGGATTAATTCTCTATTTTTCAATCCCTATCCATACCATCAATTTGCCAAGTCTTACATTTGCATAGGTGCTAGACTTGTAAGTTTTTGTTTAGATTAGCATCTGATCAGGATATAGGGCTAACGGCGGGTGTGACCGGTCGACAGGGGATGCTTACTCCACCTAGGCACCTGATCCCACCTCTGGTGTGTCCAGGGGTTCGTGTTTGCCCAACTATCTATTTTGTATTGTTTGTAGGAGTTATGAGATTGATCACTGTTCGTTATCTTCACCTTTCATCTGTAACAAAAGGGCCAGAAGTTTAACGACTTTGGGGGTTCCCCTCCTCAATATCACTATGTACTCTGGTTTGTTCGATGTTCAAAAGAAGATTTTTCAAAATGCACATTATGAATTATAAAACCCTACATCAGAACCTCACCCTACATTAGAACCCCATTCTACACCAGAACCCCTGACTCATGTATTATATAAATCATGATTCCCACTCTACACCAGAAGCCCACCCTATACCAGAACCCTACCCTACACCAGAACCCAACTCTACACCATAATCCCTGATTCAGGTGTCAAGAATTACACAATTTTAATATTGATCGATTGATTGTATCTTATTTAACGTCTCACTCGAGAATTTTTTCACTCATATGGAGACGTCACCAAGACCGGTGAAGGGCCAGTTTTGATAAAGGTATCCAAAACCATTATTACTATACTCACAGTTTGTTAGCTTCACATCTCAGAGTAAAGCATGAAGGCAAAATTATTACTATACCCACAGTTTGTTAGCTTCACATCTCAGAGTAAAGCATGAAAGCACAATGAGTTGGTATACAGGATGGGCTTAATAAATATCATCAAACAGATTCAACAGAACTCGCTATTTTACCATTCCCCACAGAATCAACAGAACTCGCTATCTTACCATTCCCCACAGAATCAACAGAACTCGCTATCTTACCATTCCCCACAGAATCAACATAATTCGCTGTCTTACCATTCCCCACAGATTCAACAGAACTCGCTGTCTTACCATTCCCCACAGAATCAACACAACTCGCTGTCTTACCATTCCCCACAGATTCAACACAACTCGCTGTCTTACCATTCCCCACAGAATCAACACAACTCGCTGTCTTACCATTCCCCACAGAATCAACAGAACTCGCTGTCTTACCATTCCCCACAGATTCAACAGAACTCGCTATCTTACCATTCCCCACAGAATCAACATAATTCGCTGTCTTACCATTCCCCACAGATTCAACAGAACTCGCTATCTTACCATTCCCTACAGAATCAACAGAACTCGCTATCTTACCATTCCCCAAAGATTCCAAAGAACTCTCTGTCTTACCATTCCCCACAGATTCAACAGAACTCGCTGTCTTACCATTCCCCACAAAATCAATACAACTCGCTGTCTTACCATTCCCCACAGAATCAACATAATTCGCTGTCTTACCATTCCCCACATATTCAACAGAACTCGCTATCTTACCATTCCCCACAGAATCAAGAGAATTCGCTATCTTACCATTCCCCAAAGATTCAACAGAACTCGCTGTTTTACCATTCCCCACAGATTCAACACAACTCGCTGTCTTACCATTCCCCACAAAATCAACACAACTTGCTGTCTTACCATTCCCCACAGAATCAACAGAACTCGCTATCTTACCATTCCCCACAGAATCAACACAACTCGGTATCTTACCATTCCCCACAGAATCAACACAACTCGCTGTCTTACCATTCCCCACAGAATCAACATAATTCGCTGTCTTACCATTCCCCACAGAATCAACACAACTCGCTATCTTACCATTCCCCACAGATTCAACAGAACTTGCTGTCTTACCATTCCCCACAGATTCAACTGAACTCGCTGTCTTACCATTCCCCACAAAATCAACACAACTCGCTGTCTTACCATTCCCCACAGAATCAACAGAACTCACTATCTTACCATTCCCCACAGAATCAACACAACTCGCTATCTTACCATTCCCCACAGAATCAACATAATTCGCTGTCTTACCATTCCCCACAGGATCAACACAACTCGCTGTCTTACTATTCCCCACAGAATCAACACAACTTGTTGTCTTAACATTCCCCACAGAATCAACAGAACTCGCTATCTTACCATTCTCCACAGATTCAACAGAACTCGCTGTCTTACCATTCCCCACAGATTCAACAGAACTCGCTGTCTTACCATTCCCCACAGAATCAACAGAACTCGCTGTCTTACCATTCCCCACAGAATCAACACAACTCGCTATCTTACCATTCCCCACAGATTCAACAGAACTCGCTGTCTTACCATTCCCCACAGATTCAACAGAACTCGCTGTCTTACCATTCCCCACAGAATCAACACAACTCGCTGTCTTACCATTCCCCACAGAATCAACAGAACTCGCTGTCTTACCATTCCCCACAGATTCAACAGAACTCGCTATCTTACCATTCCCCACAGAATCAACAGAACTCGCTATTTTACCATTCCCCAAAGATTCAACAGAACTCGCTGTCTTACCATTCCCCACAGATGCAACAGAACTCGATGTCTTACCATTCCCCACAAAATCAACACAACTCGCTGTCTTACCATTCTCCACAGAATCAACAGAACTCGTTATCTTACCATTCCCCACAGAATCAACACAACTCGCTATCTTACCATTCCCCACAGAATCAACACAACTCGCTGTCTTACCATTCCCCACAGAATCAACATAATTCGCTGTCTTACCATGCCCCACAGATTTAACAGAACTCGCTGTCTTACCATTCCCCACAGAATCAACACAACTCGCTGTCTTACCATTCCCCACAGAATCAACACAACTCGCTGTCTTACCATTCCCCACAGATTCAACAGAACTCGCTATCTTACCATTCCCCACAGAATCAACAGAACTTGCTCTCTTACCATTCCCCAAAGATTCAACAGAACTCGCTGTCTTACCATTCCCCACAGATTCAATAGAACTCGTTGTCTTACCATTCCCCACAAAATCAACACAACTCGCTGTCTTACCATTCCCCACAGAATCAACACAACTCGCTGTCTTACCATTCCCCACAAAATCAACACAACTCGCTGTCTTACCATTCCCCACAGAATCAACAGAACTCGCTATCTTACCATTCCCCACAGAATCAACACAACTTGCTGTCTTACCATTCCCCACAGAATCAACATAATTCGCTGTCTTACCATTCCCCCCAGATTCAACAGAACTCGCTATCTTACCATTCCCCACAGAATCAACACAACTCGCTGTCTTACCATTCCCCACAGAATCAACACAACTCGCTGTCTTACCATTCCCCACAGAATCAGCATAACTCGCTATCTTACCATTCCCCACAGAATCAACATAACTCGCTATCTTACCATTTCCCACAGAATCAACAGAACTCGCTGTCTTACCATTCCCCAGAGAATCAACAGAACTCGCTGTCTTACCATTCCCCACAGAATCAACATAACTCGCTGTCTTACCATTCCCCACAGAATCAACATAACTCGCTATCTTACCATTACATAACTTGCTATCTTACCATTCCCCTGGGAAATCAACATAACTCGCTGTCTTACCATTCCCCATGCGTGCACATTCTCGTCGGGTATGAATTTCTCTGGGTAAATGTTGTCCAAAAACCACTTAAAGCTTTTACAGTTCAGCCTCTTCCTTAGTGCTACACGTTCTGATATATCTCCATAGTCGTGGCCCTAAAACCAGCAATGACAGAGTTAAGTCCCTTTCTGAGAATGCCCATACAAAGTTCAGTCTCTGTTTTCTGCTCAAGTTATCAAGTTAGAAATAATTTATTTAATTACTTTAAATTTAAACTTGAATATACGTGTACAGTAGTATGAACTGTGAGATATTGTAAATATCTGGTCAATAAAATTTGATATTATAAATCAACTGTACTTGTAAGCACATTAGCCAAATACTAAACTAATAGTATTTTTATATAAGAACCATATGATATTTTGTCCAATTATTACATCATACCAGTAAATCCTTTCTGTGCGTGTAAAACAGTCGTTTGTATTCGTCCATCCAAACTTCAGCAAGTCTCATAGAATTAATACCGTGTGTATCTTTATTTCCTACAACACAGGACAAGATGAAAGTATATTTATTTCCTACAACAACACGGGACAAAATGAAAGTATATCTATTTCCTACAACACGGGACAAAATGAAACTATCTTTATTTCCTACAACAACACAGGACAAAATGAAAGTGTTTTTATTTCCAATCTGACAACAACACAGGACAAGATGAAAATATCTTTATATCCTACAACACAGGACAAAATGAAAGTGTCTTTATTTCCTACAACACAGGACAAAATGAAATTATCTTTATTTCCTACAACACAGGACAAAATGAAAGCATCTATTTCCAACAATGACACAGGACAAAATGAAAGTGTCTTTATTTCCTACAACAACACAGGACAAAATGAAAGTATCTTTATTTCCTACAACGACACAGGACAAAATGAAAGTATCTTTATTTCCGACAACAACACGGGGCAAAATGAAAGTATCTTTATTTCATACAACACAGGACAAAATGAAAGTGTAATTTATTTCCTACAAGAACACAGGACAAAATGAAAGTATCTTTATTTCATACAACAACACAGGACAAAATAAAAGTATCTTTATTTCCTACAACACAGGACAAAATGAAAGTGTCTTTATTTCCAACAACAACACAGGACAAAATTTAATGAAAGTGTCTTTATTTCTGACAACAAAACGGGACAAAATAAAAGTATCTTTATTTCCTACAACACAGGACAAAATGAAAGTACCATTGCCCTAAAATGGTAAGTTGGAACTACTTTTTTTTGCTTATCTTCTTAAAGTTTTCTTTCATTAATTAATTTACATAACATAATGTTAAGTTATAGGCCAAGCCTCTATGAAATAGAAAATAAGTGTAACTAGTTATTTAAATGTGTAGGATGAGATACTTCTGTTAGAGAAGTTTGTTTTTCCTCAACATAAAAAAAAAAACCACTGTCATAGTGTGGTAAAAATTCAATACTGTGTATGCATGATATTTGAATAATAGCCTAAAACAAAGATATCACATTGAATTTGGGGGAAAAAAAACCTGGGGAATTCCAATTTTGGCTCTTCAATAATTTTCATTGAGGGCAAAATTGCTTGATCTGCTCTAAATATAAAATGTGTCATATTTATGTCTGTGGATCATGATTTGTTATACCGTCTCGATTTATATTGATGACAATGTTGCATGCAAGGGTAAGTTTTGATGTAATGCTACTTTAAATTTTACAAAATCAAAAAATGAAAATTATTGCATTTTCTGGTACATGTATTTGGAAACTTAATTGTTTTGTGTGATATCAATTAAGGAGAAAACAGTTTCCCATATTTTCTGTCAAACCACAACTTCCAAGTCAATCTTAAAGCGCAAAGTAAATATCACATGCTTCATATTCGTGTTTCATACTGATTGTAAGGCTGTTCTTGGCACACTGATTTTGACTACATAGTACTTTGTTTAGCTGATCAAGACATAGCGTTCACGGTAGGTGTGACCAGTCGAAAGGGGGTGTTTATTCCTTCTGGGCACATGACCACACCTCTGGTATGTCCAGGGGTCCGTGTTAGCCCAACTCTTTATTTTGTATTCCTTGTAGGAGTAATGAATCGACCACAGTGCATTATCTTCACATTTCATGAATATACACTTATTTTCTGCAGAATATACACTTATTTTCTGCAGAATATACACTTATTTTATGCGATGGAGATTCATTGCAAACTCCATCTTCAATAATAACATTTTCCCATTTGATATACATGCATATATTACATGTTCTGGTAATACATAGAACGTATATGGCTACATGTCTTCACAGCCTGAGGCTATTACATGTTCTGTTAATACATAGAACGTATATGGCTACATGTCTTCACAGCCTGAGGCTATTACATGTTCTGTTAATACATAGAACGTATATGGCTACATGTCTTCACAGCCTGAGGCTATTACATGTTCTGTTAATACATAGAACGTATATGGCTACATGTCTTCACAGCCTGAGGCTATTACATGTTCTGTTAATACATAGAACGTATATGGCTACATGTCTTCACAGCCTGAGGCTATTACATGTTCTGTTAATACATAGAATGTATATGGCTACATGTCTTCACAGCCTGAGGCTTTGTTGGTATTTATCAAGTGAATCCTTGCCGATCCTTTAGATAAAATGAGCCATTTAAAAGTTAAAATGGTGTTTGTGCAAAGTCAGGATGCTTTGAATTACAAAATGAACATTTGACTAGTTTGTTACTTTGTATAAACAAAACACTTTAGCCTTGCATGTTTACATAACACAGAACACAGAGTTACGTGTTTACATAACACAGAGTTACATGTTTACATAACACACAGTTACGTGTTTACATAACACACAGTTACATGTTTACATAACACAGTTACATGTTTACATAACACAGAGTTACATGTTTACATAACACAGAGTTACATGTTTACATAACACACAGTTACATGTTTACATAACACAGTTACATGTTTACATAACACAGAGTTACATGTTTACATAACACAGAGTTACGTGTTTACATAACACAGAGTTACGTGTTTACATAACACACAGTTACATGTTTACATAACACAGAGTTACATGTTTACATAACACACAGTTACGTGTTTACATAACACAGAGTTACATGTTTACATAACACAGAGTTACGTGTTTACTTAACACAGAGTTACATGTTTACATAACACAGAGTTACATGTTTACATAACACAGTTACATGTTTACATAACACAGAGTTACGTGTTTACATAACACAGTTACATGTTTACATAACACAGAGTTACATGTTTACATAACACAGAGTTACATGTTTACATAACACAGAGTTACATGTTTACATAACACAGTTACATGTTTACATAACACAGTTACATGTTTACATAACACAGAGTTACGTGTTTACATAACACAGTTACATGTTTACATAACACAGAGTTACGTGTTTACATAACACAGAGTTACATGTTTACTTAACACAGAGTTACATGTTTACATAACACAGAGTTACATGTTTACATAACACAGAGTTACATGTTTACATAACACAGTTACATGTTTACATAACGCAGAGTTACGTGTTTACATAACACAGAGTTACATGTTTACATAACACACAGTTACGTGTTTACATAACACAGAGTTACGTGTTTACATAACACAGAGTTACATGTTTACATAACACAGAGTTACATGTTTACATAACACACAGTTAAGGCTAAACTATTGCTCTTACTCTTACATTAAGAATTAGCTTCAAATTGTAGTTGTTAACTTTAAATGAATTAATATACCTAGTATTCTTAATGTTTAACATAAAAAAAAAATGAAAAGAAAAAGAACTCGTGAACCAGTCACTTTCAGCATGCTGGGAGTGAGCCTGTTTTGTAAAAAGGGGTCAATTTATATATATGTATAAACATATCTCATGTTACATTGACCACTTGGATAAGAAATACTATACATTAACTGTATATGCTTATGCTCATAAAAAAAAATTAAATATCTTAACACACTCCGATCCTCTGTAAGGTTTGGTAACTCTTGTTTCATATTTATGTCAGAGGATATCATTGGCAGGACTCACCTAGAGCTGACACATCACAGAATGTGTTTTGACATCTCTATATCAACCACAAACAGGTGGCAAATTCACAGAATGTGTTCTGATAGTATCGTACGACTTATTTACAGAGACTTTTTCAGTTCAAGGGCAACATTCAAACTGAATTTATCCATCACCTCGATTTACAATGTATGTTCCCAAAGCCCAAAGATTGTAAAATAGTGATAACAGTACAAAGTCTTGACATACAGTTGTAAAATAGTGATAACAGTACAAAGTCTCGACATACAGTTGTAAAATAGCTGATAACAGTACAAAATCTTGACATACAGTTGTAAAATAGTGATAACAGTACAAAGTCTCGACATACAGTTGTAAAATAGTGATAACAGTACAAAGTCTCGACATACAGTTGTAAAATAGTGATAACAGTACAAAGTCTCGACATACAGTTGTAAAATAGCCGATAACAGTACAAAGTCTCGATATACAGTTGTAAAATAGCCGATAACAGTACAAAATCTCGACATACAGTTGTAAAATAGTGATAACAGTACAAAGTCTCGACATACAGTTGTAAAATAGCCAATAACAGTACAAAGTCTCGATATACAGTTGTAAAATAGCCGATAACAGTACAAAATCTCGACATACAGTTGTAAAATAGTGATAACAGTACAAAGTCTCGACATACAGTTGTAAAATAGCCAATAACAGTACAAAGTCTCGATATACAGTTGTAAAATAGCCGATAACAGTACAAAATCTCGACATACAGTTGTAAAATAGTGATAACAATACAAAGATTCGATATACAGTTGTAAAATAGCGATAACAGTACAAAATCTCGACATACAGTTGTAAAATAGTGATAACAGTACAAAGTCTCGATATACAGTTGTAAAATAGTGATAACAATACAAAGATTCGATATACAGTTGTAAAATAGCGATAACAGTACAAAGTCTCGACATACAGTTGTAAAATAATGATAACAGTACAAAGTCTTGACATACAGTTGTAAAATAGCGATAATAGTACAAAGTCTCGACATACAGTTGTAAAATAGCCGATAACAGTACAAAGTCTCGATATACAGTTGTAAAATAGCCGATAACAGTACAAAATCTCGACATACAGTTGTAAAATAGTGATAACAGTACAAAGTCTCGACATACAGTTGTAAAATAGCCAATAACAGTACAAAGTCTCGATATACAGTTGTAAAATAGCCGATAACAGTACAAAATCTCGACATACAGTTGTAAAATAGTGATAACAGTACAAAGTCTCGACATACAGTTGTAAAATAGCCAATAACAGTACAAAGTCTCGATATACAGTTGTAAAATAGCCGATAACAGTACAAAATCTCGACATACAGTTGTAAAATAGTGATAACAATACAAAGATTCGATATACAGTTGTAAAATAGCGATAACAGTACAAAATCTCGACATACAGTTGTAAAATAGTGATAACAGTACAAAGTCTCGATATACAGTTGTAAAATAGTGATAACAATACAAAGATTCGATATACAGTTGTAAAATACCGATAACAGTACAAAGTCTCGACATACAGTTGTAAAATAATGATAACAGTACAAAGTCTTGACATACAGTTGTAAAATAGCGATAATAGTACAAAGTCTCGACATACAGTTGTAAAATAGCGATAACAGCACAAAGTCTCGACATAAAGTCGAACTTGTCCAGCATTTTTTTCTTGCCACTGGTACCCATTCAATTGGAAAAAATAGCACCAAAATCGAACAAATTGGGAATTTTCTACCAATGTATCCGTAAATGATTTCAACTTAAAAAAAAAGAACACATCTCGTTCTAGAATCGTAGTAGCTCTACAACACGCCCACTGCCATGATCTGTACTTTCGATTTAATACTGGAAGTGAACATTTTAGTTAACTCGTACAACTTTTCAGGCTAAGTAAATACGATGTCAGAGGTCTATTTTTCGACAAGTGAATTGAGAATTTTCAGTCTCAAAATTGGGAAAAATCAACGTTTTTTGGCATTGGGAATGGTATTGTTTATTGGTACCAGTTATATAAGGTAAAAAAACAAACAAAAAAAACGTGGTTGTCATAGCGGTCATCCTTATTCACCAGTATTCTGTCCCATGTGGTCATTTCATCTCCTCCCGATGAGAATTTCTGTATATATTATTAACTCTGTATAGTGATTACATGCAACACGGCCTACGGTAAAACACGTCATACCAAACCGCCATTCTGATTTGTCACATGACTCACACGTCATACCAAACCGCCATTCTGACTTGTCACATGACTCACACGTCATACCAAACCGCCATTCTAACTTGTCACATGACTCACATGTGGGGTTCTTATTCAGCAATTTCTGAATATGTGTATACATATATAATTATTAAGTCTTACCTGGGAAAGTGTAGGGATGACTTGCTCTAAAAATATGGCCAACACGAGAACAGGGGATGAATTCAAGCTTCCCTCCACACATCCACGTCTGTAACAGACATTTATTATGAGACTGTTACATTTATCAAGAGTTTGTTAATTTCATCGTCGCTAGCCACAGTTATTGAGTCCGGTTGTAACTACATGTATATACTCTACCTCAAACCGTGACTGCATGATCAGCGAAACCCTCGATTTTCATGAATATTTGTGAAATGACACGATAATTTTTTTGACCAATCACAGTCACAATAACAGAATTCCAATATTCTAATTCATGCGTGCACAACTAAAATGTGTAGTATTTGTTTACAAGTAATAACGGACGAAAAAGGCTGCAGATCCCTGTTTATAGAAGCAAGTAAAGTTTAAGTATTTATCAAATGAAATTCGCAATAACAGCAGTGGTTATATTTGGAAATTTTGTATTAATAAACTTAATCATAATTATTCTCAAACTTGATAAGGAAATTCGGGGTAAAGTGGCTGCAGTGTTGAAATCTGGAAGACTACAGCTGACCGGGCAATTATCTAAAGAGAGCGGCGTGCTTACGCATATCATATGGTAAATCTATTACAATGGTAAGATCAACAAAGAAGAGTTCACTAGTTACAGCTGCTAAAATTCTGCTAAAAGCACGCAATGATCTCCAAATGATTTTCTTTCCACCCAAAAAAACATGGAAGCTCACCGATTGGTCGACTAATGAACATAAATATTTATGAAGTGGAGGATTTTTTTTATCATACAGCCATGGCATTTGACGTAGTAAACAGAGAGAATAGGCATGGCTTGAGACGATGGTTACATTTATCAAGAGTTTGTTATATTCATCAAGAGTTTGTTACATTTATCAATGTAACATTAATCATTGTTACATTCATCAAGAATGTGTTACATTTATCAGGAGTTATCAATGTTTACATTCGAAATGTTTTATTTATCAACAGTTTGTTACATTGAATTATATCAGGAGTCTGTTTTATACTTATGAAGGGTTTGTTACATTTATCAGGACTTTGTGGAATTTTATTATGATATACTCTAACCCTGAACGAGATTTCCAGATTCTCGCCACCCCACACATCCATTCCTGGGTCGTACGCTCCAATCTCAAAGAAGAACTTCCTGTCTGCTGCAAACAACCCCCCGGCCATGGTGGGTGACCTAAAGGAGTTAAAAAAAAAAAAAAATATGTTTAGTGAATATTAAAAAATTTCCATTCCCGATTTTTTTTGCCCCATTTCAGCTTCATTCTCCATATGAGAATCTAATTCAAAATGAGGCAAAAATTTCATTAATACTCATCTAAGTGCATTAGCCAATCAAAATCCAGATAACAATATAGATGCATTAGAATTAAGAGTAATGCACGTACATTTATATAACTGATCTGTATTACATGTAGAAGAGTTCAAAACATGACAACCGTCCCGTGAATTCAAGGAGAGATGTTTGACTCTGGATAACTCCCCTCCATTAAACATTAAATTTCTAACATTAAAGTCTCTCTGCACATGCTCCATGACCTTACTAACCCTACAGGGTCAGTGTACTTCCTGTGAGTTTTATCTCTGTCAGGAACATCCCTCCAAGTGAAATGCATGCTCCAGGAAAATCCTCCAACCTGGTAACCCCCATTTTTGGAATATTCCAGTGTTCCAGAATCTATGGCATCCACAATGGGACAAAGTACACTGTTCGGTGACTCTTGGATTCTTGACAACATCGGCTCGAGCCTGAAGAGTTCACCAAAGGGGGATCAATCTTAGTGTACTACATTTTGGGGTCAAGCCACT
>NC_079173.1:42345751-42349565 GCF_947568905.1 Ostrea edulis
GTATACTGAGACAGGAGGAGCTCCGAATAATGCGGAAGTTTTGAAAAATTGAATGCGGAATTTTTTTTTCCGGATACGTCGCCGCATTACCTACTTTTTATTTTATTAAAAATGCAATAAAATTTGCAATGCGGGCACCTCAAAACAGATGCGCGCGGGCCTGAGAACCGTAATTTCAATTTTATGTGGCCTAAGTTGTATGATATAGACCCACCACATATACAGTTAGAGGTCTTCGACGTGATAAATTCGTTACACAGTTAGTTAGTGACCTGATACGGAAAAATACATGGTGTGAAAAGAAAACCTGTATCGGGCGAGGCGAACATGTATTTTTCCGTATCAGGTCACTAACTAACTGTGTAACTAATAGTGTGAATGGTGTGAATGGTACAGTAATCTGTGAATGGTACAGACATGTGTGAATAGTACGGACCTGTGTGAATGGTGTAAATGGTATGGACATGTGTGAATGGTATAGATCTGTGTGAATGGTACGAGACACTGGGGCCGATTAACCTGTTCACTTAGTATTTTGGTCATGAAGATGACTGACAATCTGAACAATCTGACAGCAGATCTAGTTCTGATGTCATTAAATGGACAATCTGTCAGATAACAGACCTAGTTCTGATGTCATTAAATGGACAATCTGTCTGATGACAGACCTAGTTCTGATCTCATTAAATGGACAATCTGTCTGATGACAGACCTAGTTCTGATCTCATTAAATGGACAATCTGAGGGTTTTTAAAGGTAAAACCCCTGTTTATAAGATATCTATACTTACCTGCATAGAACATTTTGCAATATGTTATGGACTCATACTACTATGCCCGAATAATTTTTAATACGAGTTATCTTCCCTTAACCCACTCTTCAATACCCAACATCCCGGTACCTCAGTTTATGTGAGGGAAAAAATAAAATACAGTGGAGCCTCGGTAATCCGGACGCCATTAATCCGGACGCTTCACCTTCCGGACGATTTTTCTAGGGAACGGAATTTTTTTTACATTATTTTGCATCATTAATCCGGAAATTCGCATTCCGGATCCGGACGGTCATTTTTTACTACAAAACGTTATAATGCATTGAAAATTGTACCGTTAATCCGGACGGTAATTTTGTTGAGGGAAGGTCTGTGTCGGACAATTTTAGTAGGGCGTAAATTATAAAGAAAACAAGCCAAACTGTCTAATTGAAGCGATTACCTGTACCCTGTCAACACCTCCCTATAATTAGGTGGTGTGCGATGATATGTCAATTAGATAGCACGTGCCGATCGAGACATTGTATTGCCAATTTTCGCACATAAGAGTTTTCTTGTGTGTAGTGTTGAATTTTGTAAATAAATCTGTAGCATCTGCATGGACACAGCAACATATCATCTGGCTTTGTTGCGAACCTGTCAAATCTAGGAATAAATATGGGATTCCATATCTAACCATGTCGCTGAGTCTTGGCTAAAAACTGTATATTAGGAAGAAGTCGAATTCCTGAAGGTTCTTCTCTAAAATTTGATTCCTTGACTGATAAAGCATGTATTTCACTCACACGAGCTGCAGATGCTAAAGCCACAAGAAATACAGTTTTCCAAGTCAAATATTTGATATGTTTGGACTCAAAATGGTGTTTGGTCAGAGCCCATCACACAGTTGGCAAATCCCAATTAGGTAACAATGGCTTAACTGAAGGATTTGAATTGAAAATCCCTTTAATCAAGTCAGTTTAGCTCTTTTCAGAATTCACTGTACTCTTGCTCCAGCCCTTATGAACTGTGGCAATAGCTGCCCTATAACCAGAGATGGTGGATAATCTGCATCCTTTTGTCTCGTGCAAATATATCAGAAAATTTGCCATGTCCTCTATAGGGGCAGAATGTGGACTGACACATTGTTCACTACACCAGCTTTTGTATATCCACAGTCTAGCCTCATAGACTCTTTTGGTTGATGTTCTTCTGCACTTATCCATGTAGCTTTGAGCTTTTGAATAAAATTTTCTCTTAGTCGGCTTATGCTGGATATTTTCCAAGTTACTAGCCTTAGACTTTCTGGGTCTGGATGAACAGCTTGACCTCTTTTCTGTGTTAACATCCTTGACACTACTGGCATTTTTCTTGGATGGTCTATGAGGAGTTCTAGGAGCAATGGATACCATGACTGGTGTGGTGCATGTGGGGCTATCAATATCATTGAACAGGGCTCCTGAGTTACTTTCTTGAGAACTAAGTGGAGCAGAACTGGAGGGAGGAATGCATATGCATACATCCCTGTCCAACTTACACTCAGTGCATCTGTTGCAAAGGCTCCCTCCATTGGAAATGGGGAGCAATACACCTGAAGCTTTCTGTTTTCCCAGGTTGCAAAGAGATCTATATTCGGGGAATTGAAAGCCTGAACAATGCATTTCACTATATTTTGATTCAGGCTCCACTCTGTGAGTCGAATGTTTGATCGGCCCCTGGACAGATCGTCTGCAAGAATTAATGTTCCTTTTTCCTGGAATGTGGGCTGCACTGAGTACAATACTGTGACTCCTTGCCCATTGAAAAATATCCCATGTCAACAGACAAAGTAGCATCGATCCGGTGCCGCCTTCCTTGTTGATGTACGAAACAACTGCTGAATTGTCGCATCTGAAAAGGACTCGTTTGCCTTTGACTTGGGGTAAAAACTGCACTAGGGCCAATTGCATAGCCTTCATTTCTAGCCAGTTTATGTGATGGTTCTGTTTGGAAATACTCCATTTCCCTGACACTTGAATGGTGTCTAAATGAGTGCTCCACCCCATTTCTGAAGCATCTGTCCAAAGTACCTCTGACTCGTCCTGGTAAAGAAGAACTCCTTTGAATATATTCATCCTGTTGGTCCACCATTCTAAATGAATGACCGATGTCTGATCGATAGGAATCATGGCTAACAAACTCTCTCTGTGTGATTGCCATAAAGACAGGAAATAAAATTGGACAGGCCGCATATGCAAGTGGGTTAATGGAATTAAATCTATACATGCTGTCATTAATCCCATGAGCCTGAAAAATTTCTGAGCTTGTATTTGTGTTGCTCTCTGCATCTGGGCAATTTCTTCTGAAAGATTTTGAAACCTCTCTTCTGAAGGGAATACTGCTCCTTCTGTCTGATTGAAGTAAGCCCCCAAGTAATCTACCTTTGACGTTGGGAGTTAATTGCGACTTTTGCCAATTCACCAACAAGCCCAAACTGTGAAGCAGGTTCAGTATAAATTTCCTTTGCTGTATCAGCATGTGATGGTGTTGGCTCTTGATTAGCCAGTCGTCCAGGTACATAAATATGTGAATCTGATGTGATCTCAGAAACTGTCCTATTACTGCCACTATCTTGGTGAAAATCCTTAGAGCTACTGCCAGTCCAAATGGCATTACTCTGAACTGATAATGCTTTCCTTGAAAGCAAAACCGTAGGTACTGTCTGTGTTGTTGACATACTGGTACATGGAAGTATGCATCTTTTAGGTATAGGGTCATCACCCAGTCTCCTTTCTTTACAGCCTGTTTGATTGTTCTGAAAGTCTCCATCTTGAAGTGTGGAACATTTAAGTTTACATTTAGATTTCTCAAATTTAAAATTAGACGAAGCCCTCCGCCCTTCTTTGGAACTAAAAAGAACGTGCTGTAGAAACATAAGCCTTCCTGGCTTTTTGGTACTGATTCTATTGCTCTTTTTTCTAATAAATTTCTTATTTCTTCGGATATACATGTACATATATTTTTCTGTAATGAACTGAATGCAGTTTCTCTTACACAACTTTTTGCCAGCCTGGAAGAAAACTG